>NC_057343.1:111580000-111777500 GCF_016509475.1 Prionailurus bengalensis | reverse complement strand
AAACAATTACTCATAAACATAAGCAACCTTATTGATAAGAATGTGGTAATTGCAGGAGACTTTAACACCCCACTTACAGAAATGGATAGATCATCTAGACACACGGTCAATAAAGAAACAAGGGCCCTGAATGAGACATTGGATCAGATGGACTTGACAGATATATTTAGAACTCTGCATCCCAAAGCAACAGAATATACTTTCTTCTCGAGTGCACATGGAACATTCTCCAAGATAGATCATATACTGGGTCACAAAACACCCCTTCATAAGTTTACAAGAATTGAAATTATACCATGCATACTTTCAGACCACAATGCTATGAAGCTTGAAATCAACCACAGAAAAAAGTCTGGAAAGCCTCCAAAAGCATGGAGGTTAAAGAACACCCTACTAACGAATGAGTGGGTCAACCAGGCAATTAGAGAAGAAATTAAAAAATATATGGAAACAAACGAAAATGAAAATACAACAATCCAAACGCTTTGGGACGCAGCGAAGGCAGTCCTGAGAGGAAAATACATTGCCATCCAGGCCTATCTCAAGAAACAAGAAAAATCCCAAATACAAAATCTAACAGCACACCTAAAGGAACTAGAAGCAGAACAGCAAAGGCAGCCTAAACCCAGCAGAAGAAGAGAAATAATAAAGATCAGAGCAGAAATAAACAATATAGAATCTAAAAAAACTGTAGAGCAGATCAACGAAACCAAGAGTTGGTTTTTTGAAAAAATAAACAAAATTGACAAACCTCTAGCCAGGCTTCTCAAAAAGAAAAGGGAGATGACCCAAATAGATAAAATCATGAATGAAAATGGAATTATTACAACCAATCCCTCAGAGATACAAACAATTATCAGGGAATACTATGAAAAATTATATGCCAACAAATTGGACAACCTGGAAGAAATGGACAAATTCCTGAACACCCACACACTTCCAAAACTCAATCAGGAGGAAATAGAAAGCTTGAACAGACCCATAACCAGCGAAGAAATTGAATCGGTTATCAAAAATCTCCCAACAAATAAGAGTCCAGGACCAGATGGCTTCCCAGGGGAGTTCTACCAGACGTTTAAAGCAGAGATAATACCTATCCTTCTCAAGCTATTCCAAGAAATAGAAAGGGAAGGAAAACTTCCAGACTCATTCTATGAAGCCAGCATTACTTTGATGCCTAAACCAGACAGAGACCCAGTCAAAAAAGAGAACTACAGGCCAATATCCCTGATGAATATGGATGCAAAAATTCTCAATAAGATACTAGCAAATCGAATTCAACGGCATATAAAAAGAATTATTCACCATAATCAAGTGGGATTCATTCCTGGGATGCAGGGCTGGTTCAACATTCGCAAATCAATCAACATGATACATCACATTAACAAAAAAAAAGAGAAGAACCATATGATACTGTCAATCGATGCAGAAAAGGCCTTTGACAAAATCCAGCACCCTTTCTTAATAAAAACCCTTGAGAAAGTCGGGATAGAAGGAACATACTTAAAGATCATAAAAGCCATTTATGAAAAGCCCACAGCTAACATCATCCTCAACGGGGAAAAACTGAGAGCTTTTTCCCTGAGATCAGGAACACGACAGGGATGCCCACTCTCACCGCTGTTGTTTAACATAGTGCTGGAAGTTCTAGCATCAGCAATCAGACAACAAAAGGAAATCAAAGGCATCAAAATTGGCAAAGATGAAGTCAAGCTTTCGCTTTTTGCAGATGACATGATATTATACATGGAAAATCCGATAGACTCCAGCAAAAGTCTGCTAGAACTGATACAGGAATTCAGCAAAGTTGCAGGATACAAAATCAATGTACAGAAATCAGTTGCATTCTTATACACTAACAATGAAGCAACAGAAAGACAAATAAAGAAACTGATCCCATTCACAATTGCACCAAGAAGCATAAAATACCTAGGAATAAATCTAACCAAAGATGTAAAGGATCTGTATGCTGAAAACTATAGAAAGCTTATGAAGGTAATTGAAGAAGATTTAAAGAAATGGAAAGACATTCCCTGCTCATGGATTGGAAAAATAAATATTGTCAAAATGTCAATACTACCCAAAGCTATCTACACATTCAATGCAATCCCAATCAAAATTGCACCAGCATTCTTCTCGAAACTAGAACAAGCAATCCTAAAATTCATATGGAACCACAAAAGGCCCCGAATAGCCAAAGGAATTTTGAAGAAGAAGACCAAAGCAGGAGGCATCACAATCCCAGACTTTAGCCTCTACTACAAAGCTGTCATCATCAAGACAGCATGGTATTGGCACAAAAACAGACACATAGACCAATCGAATAGAATAGAAACTCCAGAACTAGACCCACAAACGTATGGCCAACTCATCTTTGACAAAGCAGGAAAGAACATCCAATGGAAAAAAGACAGTCTCTTTAACAAATGGTGCTGGGAGAACTGGACAGCAACATGCAGAAGGTTGAAACTAGACCACTTTCTCACACCATTCACAAAAATAAACTCAAAATGGATAAAGGACCTGAATGTGAGACAGGAAACCATCAAAACCTTAGAGGAGAAAGCAGGAAAAGACCTCTCTGACCTCAGCCGTAGCAATCTCTTACTCGACACATCCCCAAAGGCAAGGGAATTAAAAGCAAAAGTGAATTACTGGGACCTTATGAAGATAAAAAGCTTCTGCACAGCAAAGGAAACAACCAACAAAACTAAAAGGCAACCAACGGAATGGGAAAAGATATTTGCAAATGACATATCGGACAAAGGGCTAGTATCCAAAATCTATAAAGAGCTCACCAAACTCCACACCCGAAAAACAAATAACCCAGTGAAGAAATGGGCAGAAAACATGAATAGACACTTCTCTAAAGAAGACATCCGGATGGCCAACAGGCACATGAAAAGATGTTCAGCGTCGCTCCTTATCAGGGAAATACAAATCAAAACCACACTCAGGTATCACCTCACGCCAGTCAGAGTGGCCAAAATGAACAAATCAGGAGACTATAGATGCTGGAGAGGATGTGGAGAAACGGGAACCCTCTTGCACTGTTGGTGGGAATGCAAAGTGGTGCAGCCACTCTGGAAAGCAGTGTGGAGGTTCCTCAGAAAATTAAAAATAGACCTACCCTATGACCCAGCAATAGCACTGCTAGGAATTTATCCAAGGGATACAGGAGTACTGATGCATAGGGCCACTTGTACCCCAATGTTCATAGCAGCACTGTCAACAATAGCCAAATTATGGAAAGAGCCTAAATGTCCATCAACTGATGAATGGATAAAGAAATTGTGGTTTATATACACAATGGAGTACTACGTGGCAATGAGAAAAAATGAAATATGGCCCTTTGTAGCAACGTGGATGGAACTGGAGAGTGTGATGCTAAGTGAAATAAGCCATACAGAGAAAGACAGATACCATATGGTTTCATTCTTATGTGGATCCTGAGAAACTCAACAGAAACCCATGGAGGAGGGGAAGGAAAAAAAAAAAAAGAGGTTAGAGTGGGAGACAGCCAAAGCATAAGAGACTGTTAAAAACTGAGAACTGAGGGTTGATGGGGGGTGGGAGGGAGGGGAGGGTGGGTGATGGGTATTGAGGAGGGCACTTTTTGGGATGAGCACTGGGTGTTGTATGAAAACCAATTTGTCAATAAATTTCATATAAAAAAAAAAAAGACTTACTATAAGGGGCGTCCAAGTAGCTCAGTCAGTTAAGTGTCTGACTTTGGCTCAGGTCATGATCTTGCGTTGGGCTCTGTGCTAACAACTCAGAGCCTGGAGCCTGCTTTGGATTCTGTGTCTCTCTCTCTGCCCCTCCCCCATGCGCACACTATCAAAAATGAATAAACATAAAAAAAATTTAATAGAAAAAAAGACTTACTATAAAGCTATAGCAGGAGTTGGCACATTATTGCCCATGGGCACAATCTAGCCTGCAGTCTGTTTTTGTAAGGCCTACAAGCTAAAAATGCTTTTTACATTTTTTTAAATAGTTGGAAAAAGAAACAAAGTAAAGTATGCAACAGGAGTTATATGCAGCCCCCCTTTACAGAAGAACTTTGCTAACTCTGAGTCACACTAGTCAAGACCGTATAGTATTGGTAAAAAGACAGACACATAGATCAATGACACAGAATAGAGTCCAGAAATAGACTCACATAAATATGGTCAATTGATTTTTGACAAGGATATCAAGGTAATTGAATGGAAAAAAGATAGTCTTTTCAACAAATTGTACTGGACCAATTAGGTGACCACACAGCCAAAAAAAAACAAAAAAATCTCAACCTATGTTGGGAAACAATTTCTCAGTGGGTCTCTCATGTATCTGCACATTTTAAGAGTTAGACACTAACTGCCCTTTTGTTCTAGACTATCTTTTCAAGGATGTTTGTCCATGAAACAGCTTAGAGATAGTGTCCACCTTCAGAGTAAAGGGCAAGTTTGCTTACTGTCCAGATAAAAAAAGATAATGTATTGTTCTGGGTCAAAGGTTGGGCAGGTTTGCTTGCAGTCCTTTATAAAAGATTGCTGTTCCCTAAGCTTAGGGTTCCTCAGCTGTGACACAAACCCACTGTGCGTACTCTGTACTTTCTCCACCCGGCCCCTTGGCATAGCCCACCGTGGGACTTATGGACAAGGGAACCAACATCAACTTGAAGCCAACGCTGCTCCCTATGCTGTGAGTCATCAAGTTCTTTGTCTCTATCATAGGAGTCTTAGATCTTTTTCCAGCAGACATTGAAAATGGGCCACAGTAACTTGTTACCTTCCAAGTGGGGTAAAATTTTATACCCTTTATCATCTTGACAATCCATACCTTGCATCATATGCAAAAATTAATTTGAAATGAATCATATATCTAAACGTAAAACCATAAAACTTCCAGAAGAGAACAGAAAATCTTCATGTCATCGGGTGAGTCAAAGTTTTCTTAGAAAGGACCAAAAGTGTGACTCAGAAAAAAAAAAATTGTATTTCATCAAAATATAAAACTCTTGCTCTTCAAAAGCCAGGATTTTTAGGGCAGCAAAACTATTCTGTGTTACTATAATGGTGGATTCACATCATTACACATTCATCAAAATCTATAGAACGTACTACACCAAGAGTGAACCCTAATGTAAACTATGGACTTTGGATGATAACGACGTGTCAGTGTAACAAATGTACCACTCTGGTGCTAGATGTTGATAGTGCAGGAAGCTGGAGGGAGAGGAGAAAAGGAGATGGATACTGCACTTTCTGTTCAATTTTTCTGTAAATCTAAACATTTCTAAAATACAGTCTCTGGGGCGCCTGTGTGGCTCAGTCAGTTACACGGTTAAGCATCTGACTCTTGGTTTCCGCTCAGATCATGATTCTCATGGTTTGTGAGTTTGAGCCCTGGTTCATGAGTTCGAACCCCACACTGGGCTTTGTGCTCACAGTGCGAAGCCTGCTTGGGATTCTCTATCTCCCTCTATTTATGCTTCGCCCCTGCACATGCTCACATGTGGGAGCTCTCTCTCTCAAAATAAATAAATAAACATTAAAATTAAATAAATAGAACAAAAACCAAAAAAAAGTATCTCTCTTCTCTAAAATGGCAAGGAATGTGAGTAGACATTTCTCCAAAGATGTGCAAGTGGCCAATAAGCACATGAAAGATGCTCAACATAATTAGTTCTTAGGGAAATAAAAAACCACAATGAGATACATCTTTGTACACACTGAGATGACTGTAATAAAAGAAAAGGAAAATAGTAAGTGAAGTCATACAATGCTGGTGAGTATGGAGAATGGTGCAGACATGGTGGAGAACAATCTGTCGGCTCTTCAAAAAGTTAGACACAGCAATCCACTATATCATCAAGAAAACTGAAAATGTATGTCCACACAAAAACTTGTACATGAATGTTCATAGAAGCATTATTCATAATAGCCAAAATGTAAGAATAACCCAGATGTCCATCAAATGATGAATGGATAAAGAGAATGAGGCATATCCATATGATGTAGTGGTTTTCAGCCATAAGAAGGAATGAAGAACTGTAACACGGTACAACATGGATGAGCCTTGAAAACATTATACAAGTGAAAGCTAGTCACAAAAAATCACATATTGCATGATTCACTTATGTTACATGTTCAGAACAGGAAATCCCTAGAGACAAAAAGTAGATTTGTGGTTGGCAGGTGCTGGAGGGAGTGGGGAACAAGTGCTAATGGATATGTGGTTTCTTTTGGGGTGACAAAAATGTTCTATGTTCAGTTTGTGTTGATTAGTTGCACAAATCTGTGAATATACTAAACCATTGGATTGTATACTATAAATGGGTGAAACTTTCTGGTATGTGAAATATATCTCAATAAAGATTAAAAAAAAAGATGAGGTAGGAAAATTGATCCTTGTCTATATAAGTAAGTACTCCACTCTGAGGAAATCTGAATCATAAAAACAAGTTGGAAATAATAAACTGGGGGGAAAAAAGAAATAATAAACTTGGCAATAATTTACAAGACCAAAGGGTCCTATAAAATGTTAATACCAACATTTTTAGACTACTTCACATTTTGAAAGAATAATGTAACAATATCATGTTATTTTTATAATACCTATTTGTATACATTTGGGTTCTTCCGATTTGCATGCATGTATGAATATATTTGTATGTAGGTATATATACATATATGTATATGACTCATTATCAAAAACGATGCTAAATAAGCTAGTTGCTGGAGGACCCCTTAGCTTTTCCCCACCCCAGTGGCCAAGTTAGCTGTGGAGCTACAGCCGCTGATAACAAAACTTGGGTTCTAATTTTTGGGCCAGCCTCTCAACTGTCTATCAGGTGACCAAGAAGTTGGTTCAGAGAAGTCTGATCAATGTTTTTCAAAGTTTGCTCAGCGCCAGATGGAATCAACTACCTGGAGCCTTGATTCTGAGCATCCAGCAAGAGGCCTGGGAATCTGCTATTTGAACAAGTCCCTCAGGAGATGTGATTTGCACTCAATTTTGAGAGTCCTGGCTGTGGGCACCTATTCCTGACTGCTGTGGAGAAGCTGAGATCGTCTTGGTTTTACACCCCTGTTCACATTCTCCCTGCTTGAGGGGGTGAGAGTACTATGTCTCCCTATTGTTAACCATAATGGGAGTTCACTGAGCCTGGTACTGGGTTTGTGAACACAATGTCCTCATTAGACTGCCTGGTATTTCCATTTTGTGTGGAGGTTTCTGCCTGCTGGGGTCCTAACATCCCATTAGAAACTGCAGAAGCAGCAGACATCACAGATGGCTCTGCCTTTGGACCCTACTCTGTAGCCCTGGATCCTGGATTCTCGGCCCAGCTCTGTACCTCTGTACCAAATGATAAGGGATGATGGGGAATCCTCTTAGGTCAATAATCTCTCAAGGCTGAAGGGGGCTCAAGTGATTTCCCAAGTGCTGTGCTTGAATGCTTCCAGGAATAGGAAATTCACTACTTACAAGTAAGCTCTTCTCTCAGTGGATCTGCTACCTGACACCTGAACAGACACCAGAGTTATGCTAGTTCACCTGCTCAGCTCCTGTGGACACATCCATTCCAATTCTTTCCAACATCTTTTGGAAACAGAGGTGTCACTGCTCTGGTTAAAATCCTTCAGAGGCTCCCCATTCCTCTTAGGAACTAGACCACAGTCCCTACCATGGCCAGCTATTTTTGCTGATCTTTGCTGCCTCATCTCCTTCACTGTCCCCCACTGTAGAACCCTGTCACACAGATCTTGGCCTGTTCTTACCAGGCCAGACTGGGTCTTACCATGGCCTATGTCTCTTTACGTGGTTAACTCCTGTTCATCTCTCTGCTCTCCTATATCACTTCCTGGATACTCATGTCTGGATCAGGTCCCTTGCTTATTCATGCTCCTAACACTCTGGGCCTTCTTATGAACATCTGCCAACACTGAATATTTTCACTCAAGCAATTATTTCACTCACGTTTGCCTCCCCCAGCAGACAGCAAAGTTCATTAAAGCAGGGCTTTGAGTTTGCTCTCTTGCATCCCCAGCATCTAGCAAAAGGCCTGGCAGGTATTTAATTGGCTGGGTAGCTGGCTCCGGGAAGGTGGGCCACAACCTGAATGGGTGTCGAGACCTTTGGGAATTAATCAAAGACCCTAAGTAGCTACACATATAAGCCCTCAGAACTGAGAGCATCCATCTGAGGGCTGGGTGCAGGGGAAAGCCCCAGGGCAAGGACACAGCACAGCTGTGGCTGGTACCGAGCTGCCGAATGGGAGAGGGGCACTCCGTCTCTGTGCTTGGGGCCTCCATTTCCCTACCGGTTCCCCGCGGGTCGACTGAGAACGGCCCCTGCGACTCCTGGGTGGACGCACGCCAGGCGCCTGGGACTGCGGAGGTCTGAGGGGCCGGGGCCGGGGCCGGTGAGGCCGCCGCTCCCGGCGAGGGCGCTCCAGGCCGGTCGTCCCTAGCAGTCGCGCGCCGCTAAGGCCGCTCTAGCCGCCGGGAAGTGGCGCGGTGCGAGTCGGGAAGGCGGCGGGCGGGTGCGGCCCTCGGCGGCGGAGGGCGCCATGGTCGGTGGCGAGGCGGCTGCCGCGGTGGCGGAGCTGGTTTCGGGGGTGCGGCAGGCGGCTGACTTCGCGGAGCAGTTCCGCTCCTACTCGGAGAGCGAGAAGCAATGGAAGGCTCGCATGGAATTCATCCTGCGCCACTTGCCCGACTACCGCGACCCGCCAGATGGCGGTGGCCGCCTGGACCAGCTGCTGTCCCTCTCCATGGTGTGGGCCAACCACCTCTTCCTGGGTTGCAGGTGCGGACCCCTGCGGGCTGGCTGACCCTGTCCCCTGCCTTCAGACTTGCAGCCCTCCCCTTGGGCTGAGCCCCCCCTGCCAGTGCTGACCCCGCCCCCAACCTCCTGGCGCTGTAACCTGTGGCTGTTGACCACGTTAGTCCGCCCTTTTGGAAAGGTATTTAACCTCTGAGCCTCAGTTTTCTCATTTGGAAAGTCAGTTGTGATGACTGCAATGTTAAAGACTAAAAAAAAGCACCTAGCACAGGCTGCTATCTAGCAAGAGCTCAACCTTTGGTGAGCTCTAAAATGCCATTGTTATGTGTATTATTACTATTAATTTAAACTATCATCTTTGCCAAGTACATTTTTAAGTGCCTTGACTCCTTCCACCCACGTGGCAAACGTACAGAGACAGAAACTGAGGTCTCCAATTTACATATGAAGTAGCTGAGAGAGGGCCGGATGGTTTTTGACAGGATTAGTAGATTTTACCAATTATGGCAGGATGTAATTGTGGCCTTTGGCTTTTTCTCCCCACTCTCCCCTCTGTTGGACCCTTAGCAAGAGCCAGCCATTGCCTCTCTGCCTTTACAGATATAAAAATAACAGATGCCTTCAAGAGACTGCTTTTGAAGTGCCTATACCCTCTCATTGAAGAAGGTGTCAAATCTTGAAGCTCCACATCCTTTTATTTTAGCGTCCTGAAATTGTTAGGATAATAAGAGGACTTGGCTTAGTCCTGCTTTCTGTGCACCTTATGGATGTCTGACTCTGGTCACATGGACCCTCCAACCCCTAGCCACTTGGTTTTGCTTTCAGATGTTGGGGCTTATTAGAACAGGATTTGAAGAAGCAGTGCCAAAGGCTTTTTCTCTATTTTCTAGGTGCTCCTGGGAAATCCTGGGTAATGGGTTCCAAGATTAGATAAATGTCAGAAAATTGGACAAATGAACAAATAATGATTACATTAGACCAGAATTCCATGTGTTTAAAAAATAAAATTTGGTCCTCATACTGTATCCATGCATATGTACTGCCAGATGTATAGTGCGTTTATTTTCGTAAATCCTTTTTTGGTTTGGAAGTCTTGAAACGACTGCTCTATTGGCATTCCTAGAGCCACTTCTGAGTCCACAAGCCGGAAGAACTGTTTCCAAATTTACTGTTGAACATGTGTCCCTTTCCTGTAGTATCACATCAGAGCTCTAAGAGTCGAGTTCACAGTCCAACTACTTGCAATTTCTTACTAGTCCACAGTGACAAGTAATTCCTCCAGGGTTTTTATCTTACTACTTTTTATTGTGCAGTTACAACAAAGACCTTTTAGACAAAGTGATGGAAATGGCTGATGGGATTGAAGTGGAAGACCTGCCACAGTTTACTACCAGAAGTGAATTAATGAAAAAGGTAAACAGGATTTCTCAGTGCATTTGAAATGGTATAGAGTTAATGGACCCTGCCTTTATGATGATATATGTTAGAGTATATTGTTTTCTGAATGTTCTTGTTTACTCCTCAAGGATTTAAGCCCTTTCATTAAAAAATTTTAAAAATTTGTTACTGAAGTATAATTGACTTACAATATCCTATTTGTTTCAGGTGTACATCATAATGTTTTTTTTACATTATAAAATAATCTCCATGAGAAGTCTAGCTACCATCTATCACCACACAAAGCTTTTATAGTATTAATGACTGTATTCTCTATGCTGTACATCACATCCTCATGACTTATTCATTTTATAAGTGGAAGTTTGTACTTCTTAATCCCTTTCACTTCAGTACCCACCTGCCATCTGGTAACCATCAGTTTGTTTCCTATGTCTGCGAATCTTTTTGTTTTATTCATTTTTTTTTAAGATTCCACATATAAGTAAAATCATTTGTCAGCATTTGTCTTCATCTGTCTGGCTTATTTCACTTGGTAGAATACCTTCTAGGTTCACCTATGTTGTTGCAAATGTCAAGATCTTTTTTTTATGGCTGAGTAGTATTCCATTTCTCACACACACACACATACATACATACATACATATATAGCATGTAATCTTTATCCCTTCATTTATCCGTGGACACTTATGTGCCTTTTCACTTTTATTTCTCTGTAATTGGTATAAACCTTTTCACAGCTAGATAACTAAATTACACATTTTTGGTGGTGTAATACATAAACTCAACCTCTAAACTTTTTTATTTTTTAAAACATTTTATCTTTAGGTAATCTCTACACCCAGCATGGGGCTGGAACTCACAACTCTGAGATCAGGGGTCACATGCACCACTGACTGAGCCAGCCAGGCACTCCTCCAAACTTCCTTTATGAACATTGTTTTGAGCTTTTTCCTTACTTTTTAAGAAAATGTTGGCTAGAGTGCTACTTTTTTACACTTACTGAAAAAATCTTTTTGGTAACATTTTTACCCCAATGGGTGAGAGTCTAACCAGACTTGTTTGGCCCTTCTGACTTGCTGATGGGAATGTAGATGGAATAATGCTCACATATAGGTGTTCCCTGTTCTGTAGGGCTTAGTCTGATTTGAAGTTGTACACTTTATATGGTGAGCTGTTGCCTGTGGAGCCTTGTATCTGGGTCCTGGTGCTGGGGCCCTGGAGAGTGGCAGAAAGCAGCTCAGATGATGGGGCTGGGCATCCCGGTTGCTTTTCAAAATCCCCCCCAAACATGCTTTTTCTCATTTCCCTTGGCCTTTTTAGGCAGTAGAATTAATTGCTCCCTCTCCCAAAGTTTGTTTCCTTGGCACTTAGGCCTGTTTTAGAGGATTGTAAACTCAAGGGGAGAGATGGTGCCTAAAGTTTTAGTCCTTCTGTCTCCAAAACCTAGTATAGGCTTACCCTAGAGCAGCTCAGAAAAAGCTTACAAAATTGACCAAACCGATAGAGTGAAAGACTCATGCCCCCTGTTTTAGTTCTATCCTCAGAAACATAGGTAAGTCCTTGCCTTGCCCCAGTTGGGTCTTATTTTGGGAGGCAGAGCATATAAAGAGGTTCCCTTCTATGTGGGTATCAAGGAACTAATCAAAACTTCAGCTTCCCAGAAAGTACTTCAGCCTCAAACATCATACCCCACTCAGATAGTTTTGCTAAAAAAAAAAAAAAAAAAAAAAGAATATATATATATATATATATATATATATATATATATATATATATTCTTTTTTTTTTTTTTTTTTTTTTTTATTTCGAGACAGAGAGAGACAGAGCATGAACGGGGGAGGGGCAGAGAGAGAGGGAGACACAGAATCGGAAACAGGCTCCAGGCTCTGAGCCATCAGCCCAGAGCCCGACGCGGGGCTCGAACTCACGGACCGCGAGATCGTGACCTGGCTGAAGTCGGACGCTTAACCGACTGCGCCACCCAGGCGCCCCTATATATTCTTTTTTAATCTGAAGTTGGAAGTCAGGAATTGGAAGTTTTTGACTTTTTGGATCGTCTGCTGTAATACTTTAAAAAAAATCTCTAGTCAGTGCTTCAATGTCCCATAGTGGTAAGGTTCCTGGAGCTCAGTCATGGAGCAGCTAGATAGTTGCTGGCTGCCTGAGTGCACCCCATGGGGAGGCGTAGGCAGGAGGAGTAGGATGAGCTTTTACTTCCTAACTGCTTGTGGCAGATTCTTTCCTTGCTTTTTGCTTCCAAGAGGTATTGTGCCCTCCCTAAAGACTTTTCACATCAGTTTTCTGTTACACTTCTCTGTCTTGTATGTAACCATAGTCTTTCCAGTCATGCTGGACTATGAAAGATCAGAACCATTCATGGAGGAGCACCTGGGTGGCTGAGTCAGTTAAGCATCTGACTTCGGCTTGGGTCATGATCTCATGGTTCATGGGTTTGAGCCCCACCCATATCAGGCTCTGCGCTAACAGTGTGGAGCTTGCTTGGGATTCTCTCTCCCTCTCTCTGCCCCTCTCCAACTTGCACTTTTTCTCTCTCAAAATAATAAATAAACTTTAAAAAGACCAAAAAACAAAACAAAACAAAAAACAAAAAAGGACCCTTCGTGGTGTTTGGGCTGCAGATCAGGAGAGACTAAGGAGGTTTTGTAATTGATTGGTATGACCATAGATTGGTGTGCAGAAATTTGTGTGTGTGTGTGTGTGTTGTGCCAGGGTGTCTCTCGAAGCTGTTAATATTGTAAAGGCGTCCTGAACCTCAAAAATGTAGGGATCCTCTGCCCTGTGATATTCATTTTTGACACTGTTATTTCATAGTGTCAACATCCAGAGAAGAGTCTTCAGGCATGAACCCAGTATCCCTGAAAGCAGCTCTGCCCACAGACTAATTATTTTCATGTTGTCACCTGGAAGAGGCCTGTGGGGAGCCTATACTTCTAGAGTGTTTTTTTTTTTTTTAATTTTTTTTAATGTTTATTTATTTTTGAGACAGGGAGAGACAGAGCATGAACGGGGGAGGGTCAGAGAGAGAGGGAGACACAGAATCGGAAACAGGCTCCAGGCTCTGAGCTGTCAGCCCAGAGCCCGACGCGGGGCTTGAACTCACGGACCGCGAGATCATGACCTGAGCCGAAGTCGGACGCTTAACCGACTGAGCCACCCAGGCGCCCCTAGAGTGTTTTTAAGAGTATGTGTGTCTCAGCTTCCTTCAAATAAAATGTCAGTTGGTTAGGCGTCTGACTCTTGATTTTAGCTCAAGTCATGATCTCAGAGTTCGTGAAATGGAGCCCCATGTCAGGTTCCATGCTGACGGCACAGAGTCTGCTTGAGATTCTCTCCCCCTCTCCCCTGCTCATGCTTTCTCTCAAAATAAATAAATAAACTTAAAAAAAAAAAAAGACTCTTGTAGATACTTCGATCCTAAGAAGTCTTCTGATGTGTGTGCTATGACAGACTCGTGTGGTGTTGAACGATATCCCTGAGAGGCTCCTGGAAAGTGTTGTGGAGACTTTGCTGTTCTTTTGTCTCTTGCCTGAGGTGTTTGCATGTGATAGAGGCTACCAAACATTAAACAATAATGCCAGCCCAGAGACCAAAAAAGCTTGATATTGAGCCATGTACCTGAAAATGTCTGTTGTAGTTCTGCCCAGAATAGATCTTAAGCTCTGAAATTAGAATTTAGGTGGGTTTTGAAGCTGGCTAGCAAAAAGAAATGAATCAACTGGAATTGTTGGTATCTTGAGACTGGACAGTGAAGATAATTTAGGACATAATGTCTTTAAGATTTAAAAATATTTTGTAGTTATTCTGCACTTTTGAGGCAAATACATCTCTGTAGTCTATCCAACTCTTAACTATTTTGGTCCCAGAGAAGAAATGAGCATTGGTATATCAAATAGATGGAGGGTATGATTTTTCTTTTGACTCAAATACAAATATATTGAGCAAACAATCTGTTATTTAACAGCCATCCCTGGCCACTTACTAGCAGCCTTTGTGGTTGACCAGCTTTATCCATTAGTGAGCAATACTTAACACAGAGCAGCAGCTCACTCAGGAAAGGTGTTATTACTCTGACTGTCAGAGTTAATATTTCCAGACCATGGTCTTAAGGAGAAAGAGGAGTGATTAACTAGGAAGCTGTCATTATTGGCTCATAGAATTTGTCAACTGAATTTCTTGGCCCATTTTTCCTGAGAACATTTTTATCCAAGAAGGAACATGGCAGTATAGAAAGTGACTATATATGAAATGTGAAAGAGAAAGTAGGAAAACAAGAGTGCTTGCATTTCAAGAAGTTCTTTCTGTGCATTGTGTCTAGTCTTGGCAAGCTCTAAGGTAATGGAACAGCCACTCCCTTGGTGAAAGGAGATGTGATTTTTTTTTTAAACTTTTTTTTTTTAATGTTTATTTATTTTTGACAGAGAGAGAGACAGAGCATGAGCAGGGGAGGGGCAGAGAGAGAGGAAGACACAGAATCCGAAGCAGGCTCCAGGCTCTGAGCTGCCAGCACAGAGCCCGATGCGGGGCTCGAACTCACAGACCGCGAGATCATGACCTGAGCCGAAGTCGGACGTTCAACCGACTGAGCCACCCAGGTGCCCCAAGGAGATGTGATTTTAAGGCAGCAGTTAATTGTGAGCGTTAAAACAAATGCAGGGGCACATGAGTGGCTCATTTGGTGAAGTGTCTAACTCTTGATTTCAGCTCAGGTCATGATCTCCTAGCTCGTGAGTTTGAGTCCCATGTCGGGCTCTGTGTGGACAGTGCAGAGCCCTCTTGGGATTCTCTGTCTTGCTCTCTCTGCCCCTCCTGCACTCTCATTTGCACCTCTCCCTCTCTCAAAAATAAACATTAAAAAAAAAAAATCTTAAAAAAAAAATAATGTAAAACAAATGCAGCTTGTCAGATTAGTGGAGTTACATTTCCCCCTTTATCCACCAGAAATAGAAAAAGCAAGAAAAGCTTTATCTGAACCCACAGG
Organism: Prionailurus bengalensis; assembly: GCF_016509475.1. Classification (NCBI taxonomy): domain Eukaryota; kingdom Metazoa; phylum Chordata; class Mammalia; order Carnivora; family Felidae; genus Prionailurus; species Prionailurus bengalensis. Next base: position 111,762,328 of record NC_057343.1, on the reverse strand, counting down.
CCAGTGTGTCGCCTGGTTCGTGCCCAGAATGAGAGAATCATGTGCTAACACCTTATGTCAAAGACCGTATTTGCAGCAGCCAAAGCTGTGGCAAGCTTGTGCTGCTGTAGTCTTGGTCTGTCCTTTTGGAAATTTGAAAGATATCTTAGGGGGTTTTCTTTTCCTTCAGACTAAAGATGGTTTCTTTAGGTGATGTTGTATTCTTCTAACAGGAGGAAGACTTGTTATATTTTGCTTTTCCCAAGGAATTTTGCTTTTTCATTGCTCAGAAAGACTGAAGTGACAGGCTTAGCTAGGAAATAGGTCATACCTTGAAAACTCTGATTACTGAAAAGACTCTCAGATTGATTCACTCACATTGCTGAATGTTAAGGAAATCCGAATACAAGGTGACAGCCAAAATGATTTCTTCACACCCAGCTTAAAAGTTGTCTAAAGCCAAGTTTAAATTTATCAAAGGTGCTAGAGAGCACCCAGAAAGAATATATTTGCTTCATTTTGCCACTATTTGAAGACATGCATTTACAGTTTTTTAATAGTGTGAAATCCAGAAGTACATAAATAACCTTCACATCTCCTAACTATCCTGAGTCAATGTGAAATCTTGTGAATTACTACCTGGATTCATCTGATTTTAATTTAGAACAGTGTTTGTGTGATTCTGCTTTTAGAACCCTTCACTGCAGAGCATGCCATGAAAAAAGTTATATTTCAAGTATTTCTCATCACTTTTAATTGTGACATTTATAGATCACGAGTGACAAGAGAAAAAATTAGGCTCTAGGTTCCAAATGGATGGTTATGTTCATTGTTTTGTTGAGTTTTCTATATGTAGTAAAATAATTCCTGAGTGTGCTTTCCACGTAGGTAGTACATAAATAGTGTATCACTGCTGTATTTTAATTTATGGATTTGATTGGCTGGACTACATAGTTCAATAACCTTTTCTTTTTTTTCCCCCAGCATCAAAGCTAAGGCAGAAGATTCATCACATTTTCAACATCAGCTTAGGAAGGAGACTGGGATGAATGTGACATTGACCACAGCAGCTCTCTTAAGATTCCTGGTATTTCAACCTGTAGGAAATCAAGAGGCAGTTGGAATGATAGATAGTCTTGTCTAGATTGGAGTTTTAAAAGGTCTCATTCTTCCAGTAGCTATCATTCTAAAAGTGTGCATGGATATTTGTGGATTTATAAATTATGCCTTTTTTTATTCTTACTTTTTGAATGTCAAACTTTTTGTTAAAAAATCCCTATTTTTTTTATGTTGATGTAATAATTGTAGGTAATGAATTTTACAATTTGGATTTTTCAACAATGTATCTTCAAGTCTGATTCTGTTTTATGGTGTTCCCTCCCACCCCAGCCCCCCGCCCCCACTGAGGCAGACCAGCCTTTATTTCCTTATTTCTTTCTGAAGTTTTTGCCATCTTTATGGCCATTGCTACACACACTTATCTTTTTTTAAGAGATGAGTGAGAATCAAATCATAGGCCTCAAGTACCTGCCAACTCATGGGAAGAGGCAACTTCTGAAAGGGCATCTGGCCTTTAAAACTGATACCAGATGCCACAACTTGGTCCAGGCAGCCAGTTGATTTATAGATTCTCTAGAAGGTCTCCTAGGCTGCTGAATAAAACCCACATTCTCTTTTTCTGGAGGGACCCTGAGGGTTTTGGTCTTGTATATTCGTGGATTGCCTTGCACATATCCCCTGAAGAAATACTTTAGTGGAATGTTGTTTTGCTCTGAAGTTCTCATATTAATTTCCCTCTTTTATTTAATATATCTGCTCTTTATCCCCTCCCTCTTCCATTTTATTTATGATTTTATTTATGACTTATTTTTAAGTAACCTCTACACCCAACATGGGGCTTGAACTTAGAAGCCCAAGATGAAAGGTTGCATGCTCTACCAACTGAGCCAGACTGGTGCCCTCTCTTTCATATTTAATACCCACAATTAAGTACTTACCTCCAGGCATAAATCCGACCCTTGATCTTAGCCAAAATGCCAAGAAGCAATATCCAGGCATAAATCCTGAGAGAGGGACTTCATTTGGGGTCAGCAGTATAATAGTCACAGCAGGATTCACTCATCACTGAACTTGGTATTGAGGGTAATGGTGAAAAAGACAGTGAACCCTGTCTTAGCTTAACCTACTGGTAAATTCAGGTAATTAAAAACCCAGAAATGCTGAAGAGAGCTGCCTGTGGGAGCATTTCTCTGGCAACAGAGAAGTGGGAAGGCTCTCACTGCTCAAGGCTAACCATCACATCTTGGATGGAACTCATCTCTGCGCAGCCTGTGGCTCTAATCTGTAGCGATCACTAGGGTAGACCAAGTGAGCTCAAGACCTCCGATATAACTTTGGATCAGCCATGTCTCTCCCTGGACTTACCTGGGAAATGGAGATCATAGAAATCCCTACCAGACGGATGTGGCAGAGATGAAGATGTTGCAGGGCTAAGCCACTGCTCAGTGAGCCTCAGCCCCTTCCTCAAATATGGCCTAGCCTCTTTCTTTTCTGCTTACCTGTACAAATTTGTGAGGTTTAAAAACCAAATTATAAAGTGGGAAATACCAGAGTGGGGCTGTTCACTTTAATGCGTCTTTCACAAGTTTTCTCATCATGGATCCCATTTCCACTGTAAGATATAATGCCCCAGTAAAATAGCAATATCCTGTCAGGAATGTATCCATTGCATAAACCAAGCTTAATCTGTGCACAGATTCCATGCCTGCGCCCCGCTGCGCCCCCCAACATTCTTCTTCAGTTTATTTTTGAAGACTTCTCTAGTTAACCAAAAGTAAATTTTCTGATAACCATTTTCTAATAGGTTATATCATTATTTCCTCAGCTTAAGCTTTCTGTTTTTCTTCTCATCTAAAAAATGAACCAGTATTTTAGAATTTCATCCTTTATGTTTTTCTGGAATAGAAAGCACAGAAATCTAAATTTTTGCACTGGAGCAGTCCTTGTAGTGTAGGTAAAACAGCCCACTCTTAGTGTTGAAACAGGAGCTTGCTGTAAGATACTTGCCTTGGTATGTGCATTCCTGTCTAACATGGGGTAAGGATCAAATGAGATTAAGAGGAAGGACATGGTAAACTGTCCTTATCATAACTAGAGTGTATCTTTTCTGTCAAAGACTTAAGTCTCAAGACCTTGTGAGAAGCAAGTAATAACAGTACTGTGTAGGGTGCTCACTTAACCATGACACCCTTTTATGTTACCCAGAAAATTCCTTTTTCCAATATTCCTTAGAGCCTATAGCCCAGCTGATGAAATTCTCTGCTTTGGCAGAGGCAAGGATTTTCCAGGATCCATGTGGACCTGTGGCTTACCTATTCCATGGGCACTGGGAGGAATCATTATCACTGCCCATCCTCTGATCCTTTGCTATTTGTAGTAAACGGCACTGAAAATACATTGTTGCATCTGAAATGAGATTTATATTATTCTAAATGTCAGATAACTTAAGTGTTTCCTTGCTGTCCAGCTCTAAAGTCTCTGTGAGGTACCCTTTTGTCTGGAAAGAGACTGTCAGCTAGGTATCCTGTCATCTCGTCATGACTCTCATTGTTGACTAGTTCAGGGACACCTTTTGTTTCTGTAGGAGTTAAGACTAAACAAATCTTAGAGGCAAGAGTTTTAGAACTTAAATAGGTTTGTGGTCATATGAAAATTGCTTCTTTCAATGAATACTGAATGCACACTAAAAAAATCTCTGCCCTCATGGAGATATATAGATACACACACATACATTGTTTGGGGAAAATAAAGAATCTTTCTTGCCTTGCTTGTCATTAAAATAGATAAATGGCAACGAAGCGAAAGAGCCTGTTTATCCATTTATTTATTTAAGTGAAAAACAAACCAGAGGAGGTTCTTTCTTTCCCCAAGTTTATTCTGCTCCTTGCAAGTTGGGACTCCCAGGCCTAGTGGTGACAGTGTGTTGGCTGCCCTTCTCGTTTTGGTTTAGTTTTTCTCACAATGTCAGCAGTAGGGGCAGAGTCCTTTGCACATGTGCTCATCACAGAGGGGGTGAGCCTGAAGCCTTGCCCACAGACAAGAGGACTAGCTGAGGAGGTGGAGGGAACAAGAATGTATTACCTGAACAGATTCCCTTGGGAATCAAAAAAGAAAGTAAAAATTGAGACTATTAAAATCCCATTAGATGGAAGCTAGAATTCTTAATCTATCCTAAACATGGGCATGTGAACCAGAGCTTTTTTCCTTGACAGCACTGTCAGTCAAGGGTGGCTCTTTAGAAATTACCCAAGTAGTCCCAGCCCAAGTCCCATCCTTCTTTCTCAGCCTAGGAAAAGTAGGCAAATGACCCCAAAATATCCTTGATTATGGCCCTCTGGCCTATTTGCCTGGGAGAAATGCTGTGAGGGCATGTGGAGGCAGGTCTTGGTCTTCCCCTGGTTTGGTGAAAGGGCAGTTAACAATAAGGTCGACCCTGAACTGTTTGGGCCTACTGACTAAAGCCCTTGCTTTGCTGTGAATGCTAGCATCACAATCTCACTGTTGGGCTGCATTTTCCTTTCCCTTTGACATCTTCTCATATTAAGAATATTTAATTGAGGGGCGCCTGTCTAGGTGGCTCAGTCAATTGAGCATCTAGCTCTTGATTTCGGCTCAGGTCATGAGCTCATGGTTTGTGGGATGGAGTCCTGCATGGGCTCCCTGCCCACAGCACAGCACTGGGCCTGCTTGGGATTTTGTCTCTCCCTCTCCCTCAAAATAAACATTAATAAAAAAAGAATTTAATTGAACTTGTGAAGTGGTAGGGAATTCGTTCCTCCTGATTTATTTCACTCCTCAGTGTAGGGGTCTTCAAAGTGGGGGATGATTCTTGCTTTGATCTTGATTGGAGGATTCAGTGGAAAAATTTGTCTTTAAGTACCTGGCATTTTTAGTGAGTTCTCCCTGCTTCATTCCTACCCTACTCTTGCTTTGAGGACAAACTGGGAAAATATGAAATGTTTCAACTAACTTATATTTACACAAAAGAAAAATTAGCACTCACAATGACCCCACAAGGTCAGACTCCATCCCCAGGGCTGCAGAAGGGCAGAACACACCAGTCGAAGTTCTAGAGTACGACCAAAGATGTGACTTAACACACAGTAGGTACTCAGTAGCAATGCTGACAAACTCAATGGCAGCAGGCACTGAACCATGCAGCCCTGATTTAATGTCCGGCAAAGGCTATGGGTGTTCTTTCTCCATGAATGTGGCCTTTGCTCTAGCACTGGCTGCGTGGTAGGCTTGCCTGAGTCTCACCTGTAAGCTGTAGGAGATTCCTTAAAACTTGGTGTGAATTACAGGCTCCACATGACAAACAGTTGGGCTTGGACCACCACCTACGGCCCCACTTCCCCTTGAGCCAGCTATTTTCAACTTCACAGTGACTCGTGCTTCCTTCTACCTTTGTGTTTACCAAATTATTTTTTATGATTGTGTTCTATTTTTGTAACAAAACCCAGAAACCTGCTAATCAGTGTCTCCAGAGGATCTGGAGCTTGGAACCTGGAGGTCCTCTGCTGTTCTATTGGCCTCCTGCCCAGGCTTGTGCATGTACTGCCAGAGGCTGTCTGGAAAGGAGTTCCTAGTATTTGATTTACATTCCAGTCTTTGGAACTGTACTTGTACTGTTGCTTTTATAGCCTGATCCCTCATAGTTGGTCTTGAGAGGGTGCCATGGTGACTGTGTTCTTAAGCTGCTCTGTGCAAAAGAATCGGCAGTCCATCAACTAACTGATGTGTAAGGGCTAACAAAAGCCAGAGAAACTTTCTCCCTGAAAAAATGGGCCATCAACCTCACCGTCATCAGGCCCCAGTATTGCTCTCACTGATCTTTCTGGCTTGCAAAAGATCCCTTGTACCCATCCCTGGGATTGACAGTCTTCATTCTAAAGGCAACCTGCCAGCTCTTGTTCCAGGGAGTCTCCACCTGAAACCAAAGCCTTATGTGTTGTACAGCTACAGTTCTCTAACCAAAGCCCACTAAAACCCAGCAGGGTCACTAATCCAGCTTTCCTTTGGAGGTGATATTCCAAGCCTTTGCTGAAGTTGATGACATGGGCTGGACTCTGTGGATTCTTTTCCTATTCTCTGCCCAGGATGTTATCAGGACAAGTTTCCAGTTCTTATTGGTCTCTGTACTCGCACCACCACAGTAACATAAAAATTTCCTAACTCAGTTTTGTAAAATGACTTTGTACAGAGGCCAAAGAGCTGCAAGTCTCTCTGCATTTGACATTCTCCAACTCAGGAGGGAAGCTAGTCTAATTCATTAGGTGGGCTGTGCTATTCTTGGCAAAAAGCCTTGTTTGTAAAGGGGGAAAGGAAAGGGCAACTTATACTTTGGGCTTCAGACAGGAAGCAGCATTAAGAGGTCTGCCTTAAGTGCTCTTATGTTTGCATTTTGGCAGCCTTCAAGACACCACAGAATCCGTCCTGCATTCCAGGAAGAATGACAACTAAATGGTACAGGTTGATGGAGCCTGAGGAGATCCTTTCAGAGATAGGCTCTGGTTCCCTCTAGACAAGTACTCAACCCCGTGGCACTTTAAGGATCCCAGTCTTTCAGGTAAGAGTTTAGATAGCTAACCTCCCCCCAAAAGCCTGCAGAAGCATCATACTTGTAACCAACACCATCACCATATAAAGACCTAACTAACTAAAAGGTTATTTGCTTTTTCTCAGCACAGTACACACTCTGGAGTCTTTTCAAAAGTATCACTGACAAGTCACTGATAAACAAAAGCATTATGTGGCCAATCTTTAGCACTCAAATCACTGGCAGTTCCTGAAAGTCATTCCATTCGGGCTTTTTACCCAAGTCTGAATCCTCCATATGCCAAAGAGGAAGCTTGAAGCCCTTCCTTCCAGGATTCTTGATTTCAACCAGCAAGGAGCACTAATGTTGAGCCTGACATGAGTCATATACTCAAAAAGGTTTGCAAAAGGCACAGCTCATTTGTCTTTTTGGCCAACTAAAAAAAGCCCTAGCCCATGCTATGACAGGAAATGTACAAACCTCAAGACACTATTAACAAAACTGTTTTAAACCAATGCAGTTGAGGGATAAGGGAGGTGGAGAAATTACTCAAAGAGGAATGGCACATGCACTTGTATCTTCTTTTTCAGAGGACAGAGAAAAAAGTAAATTCAACAGTAAAACTTTGTTTCTAATCTCTTTCCTCTAATATGTCATATACTTGAATAATTAAAGGTAACTAATCTTTACTCTTAGCTGACAACAGCTCAGTTTTTTCCTAACTAGATGGGAACTGAAGTAACAGGGCTACTGTCTTGGCACAAGGCCCTTGCCCTATGGACAATTTCATTTACCTTTAATAGCTGTGCAACCACTGACTTTTTAATTTACATAATAATCCTCACATAACTGAGATTCCTTTGGGACTTTGCATTGCTAAATGCAACAGAAAGGAATTGTAATAAATACCACCAAGACCTAAAAAGTTGATTGCTATCTTTTAAAATCTGGAATTGAGAGATCAAAATACCTTAAACAAAACTCTAAACTGTTATATAAACCCCAGGGGGTTCTTTCTTAAGAGTACTAAATGAATAAATTAAGTAGACTTTGTTTACTCAGCACAAAATACTGTTAACTAAGGCACCTTTAATAGATTTCTTCTCCAGTACCTTCTACCTACAGGAGTCAGAATTTTTACATCAGTTTCAGAAGTTATTCATGGAACTTTTTTATTGGGTGGTTGGGGTTGGGGAGGGGAGAGTACTGACTCAAGAATAGTTCCGTGAAGGGGTTAAAATGTGCTCTATTGTTAAGTCATAGTCTTTTATATCAGAGAGCAGAAAGTGTTCCTATATCCAGACTTTACTTGTTTAAGAAAAAAGAAAAAAAAAAGGGGGAGGTAGAAAATAATGGTCAAGAAAACCTCTTCACTGGATAGATATAAATCTGTACATAATTCGCAATCAACTAAAGTATTATAGATTTTCTAAAACTGTGAACTTAATTCCTTAATATATCCTAAGGGGCAGTACAGTTCTTGGGTAAAAGACCAGATTGGCCAGGTACAAATCCCAGCTCTATCACTTGCTAGTTGGTTGACCTAGACCAAGTCACTTTATCTCTGTGTACCTAATTCTTCATCTGTAACATAATGGTTAGCTACCCTCACAGGATTACTGTGAGTCTGAAAGTGATCATATGTTGAAGTGTTTTGAATAATGCCATGCATGTAGAGCATTCCATGTTACAGGGTGCTGGCACCTGGGTGACTCAGTCGGTTGAGCATCTGACTTCAGCTCGGGTCATGATCTCACATTTTGTGAGTTCAAGCCCCACATCGGGTTCACCACTGTCAGCACAGAGCCCGCTTCCGATCCTCTGTCCCCCTCTATCTGCCCCTCTCCTGCTGTGCTCTCCCCCAAAATAAATAAATATGGAAAAAAAAAGTACTTTTACAGAGGAAAATGCATCATAAATGCATTTAAACTTCAGCATGAACCCAACTTCATACCAAAATAAATAACTTAGTTCTAGCCTCTTGCCATACATTTATAAAATTTACCTAGTTTACACATTTTTTTGTATGATCTAACCTTATAAATAGAGGGTTTTCATCTAGCACTCAACCAAAGAAATAGGACTCTGTTCCAAGGCTGAAGAAAATACCTGAGGAGTAACTGGGAGAGGAATATTCCTAAGAATTTTCTCTACTGGGAATGTTGAGTTTCATGGTAGGAGTTTTAGGTGTGTGCTGAATTTAGGACTTGGAGCTCACAGACTCCCTGCAAAGTGAGATGTAACCCTCTTATAATTATCAACACCTGAAATGTTTCAATTTTAAATGGGAAGAGGAAAACAGATTAAGGTAAAATAGATTTTGAAGCAGTAACCAAATAGCATTTAATGAAATAAGAGGGGAGACTCTCATACCTACTGTATATTTAAAATAAGAGTCAGTCAGTCACTGGAGTAATGTCTACGGGAACTATAATTTGTCTGAGAGCTGAATATGAAAGCATCACACATTTGATATGAGCAAAAAGTACCTTTAAACTTTTTTTTTTTTTTTGGCCATTAATTCCAGTGAGTGGACTCTCATTTGTATGAAAAGCTTCCTAAGATCATACTTACTCCAAAATTTGCCAAGTAATACATCCTTCCAGTGTTAAACTTTGCTTAATAAATAGAAGCTGTACATATTGCTATCCTACAGTCTTCCAACAGAGAAGCAGCTACTAGCTTACTAAGCTGGTAAGAATAGGACAAGAAACTACTGGGGTTACTCAATAGCTGTTTTAACTGAACTAGAAAGACTACACAGGTGGTTCAACAGAATTTACTTGTATATTTTCCATTTTCTGTGCTATTTGAAGGCATAGGATAGCTTTGTATTAGCTTTCTACAATACTGTGTTTTAAATTTATCCAGTAAACTAAGATGCAGTACAACTTTTATACAACTTAGGAGATAAAAAAAAAAAAAATCTCCACAAGAGAATGCAACTCAGCAGGCCCTGGTATTAAAACAATTTTCCAGAATAAACAGATACGCAATTGCATTAAAAGGCAGTTTTCAAATATTTTAAGTTACACCAAGATTCCTTCCAAATATCTGCCTTGCTAAACCAATGCAATCAAATCTTATTCAGTGTTAATAGTGGGGCATGGGTTTTGATAAGTGTTTACAGTTTTACTTTATCAAAAAACTTTTAAAGTGCTATCAAGCAGCAAAATAAATTGCATTAGCTCTGTGCTCCAGGTAGAGGTGCCAAATCCTCACGGTAGAGGTACAAACTGTGAAATTGCAAAAGGTACAGTTTAACAGTAAATAGTGCAGGAAGAAACAGTAACAAGTGGCCTAAATACAGAGTGGGACAGAATCAAACCAGTTATGTCTATGATTGCTCAAGTGAAACTGATATAGTTTCATTCATTCAAAATAAAATGTGAAATTATAATTGGTGTTTAGAATCAAATTTGAAGAATTTCTTGATAAAATATAAATGTTCTTTTGAAATTGGAAATGAAACTATCAATTGATGGGAGAGCTAGAGACTTATTAACCCCTCCTACACAGATAAGGAAATAAGTGACAAAGTCTCTTGCACTGAAGTTATGTATTTTAACAGCTTTACATGTAATATTCATATATAAAAAACTTTAAGTGCTTTTCTCCAATTTAAAAATCTAAAGAATTCAAAAATAAGGCATTCAATATTTGAAAAAAGTACAGATTTACAAAATGTGTATTATTCTGTCATGAAAACTCCACACCAACATTATACACTTGGAAAAAAATACAAACAGGATATATTACAAATTTATGTAAGCAATAACTTAGTTCACACCATGCAATAAAAAGTACATTAATCAAGATACACAAGCTTTTGTAGGTCTAAACTGAAGGACTTTTTTTTTTTTCTGCAGAATCCTTAAAACCTGTGGCACTTAAAATGTGTTAGCCTTTCTACTGAGAGGTAAATTATACACAACAATGATGAAAAAAATTAACAGACCAGATGTCTATTATGAATCATTCCAGCTTTGTTCAACAATGGCCGAAACTCTTTTCTCATATTCTCGTTTGTTTTCCTGATAAAGCTGTGCTGCCTGGCTATTGGCTGGACTGTTTGGATTCGGTTCATCCAGCAGAGACTAGATGGAAAGACAGAAAAGAAAAAAAAGATTTGCAAAGTTATTCTTTACATTAACGTGGGTTAGATATGGAGCACAGGAGTTGTACAAAACAACAAATTATTCACTAATGAAATGGCAGATAGATCTTTTGTATTTTTAGGTCTTAAATAGTTTCAGAAATGCCCTGGTCACTGTAATAACTTTCCTGATGCTAGAAAACTTAAACTTCCAAAACTCATAGTTCTCAATTGTCTTAAGACCTCTAATTTCAAGGAAATTGGAAAAGAGTATTCTTCAACATACTGAAACCATTAGGCAAGAAATAGAAATAGCTGAAAACAATGTTTATAAAATGATCTGAATTAAAAGGAAATGTGATAGAAAAAGCTTTAAAAATGTGTCAAGCAAAAATTTAATTGTGATCCTATGAAATCCACATAAACTAAAATACCCCTCAGTCCACCTCTCTCCAAAACTTTCATTCAAGGTCAACTCTGAACCCACCAGAGTGCTTTGGCAGATGGTTAACACTATCTTCTTCTTTTTTTTTTTAAACAATTTCTCGGATGGGATAACATATTCATACTCAACACTGCTTCTCTGCACTTGGCAGTTTCTTGAGGTCCCTATGGTTTTTATAAGCAATCATCTTTCTCTATCTTCAAGAAGAGTTTTCTTCCTTCTCCACATCCTCTGGCTATGCTTCTTGGGCACAACTCATGCTTGACCTGTGAGAACACTTTATTTACACAAGGATCAGGAAAAGGACCATGGATTTGGTCCAGTGTGGTCACTAACAAAAAAAGCAGACCAAATGTCTAAAAATCATGGGTTTTTATCCAAGCTGTGACATTGGTTACCTGGGTGGTGGGAAGCTTAGTTTGCTCACTTGGGTCTTTAGAGTGCTCCAAAAGAAGCTGACTATATCCCGCACAATCTTGAAAAATCATGATGCATCCTAACACACACTTACCTGAATTGATGTTAAGATAGAAGATACGTCATATGTTGGACTCCATCGATTCTGAAGGATATCTAAACATATGCTGCCATCAGCATACACTGCAAAGACAACACTAAAACTGGTTACATATTAACTTTATCATACTTAACAGTTAAAGAGAAATCTTTACTACAAATAGAATGCCTGGCCCCATCAGAAGTTGTGAACATTAATTACTAAACCCTGTCTCACAGAAAAATCAGTGTTTCATCAGAAGAGTTTCAGAGTTGAATCTGTTTAAATTCCCTATTTCTAAATTCCTTAAATAAAGCTCTTAAAAAAAAAAACTTATATATCCACTCTAAGTTAATGATATACAAAGACATACATGATATGTTAATAAGTTTCTATTTTTATTTATTATTTCTTAAAATATTTACTTATTTTGAAAGAGAGAGAATCCCAAGCAGGCTCCACACTCAGCATGGAGCCTGACACAGGGCTCAATCTCATGTCTGTGAGATCATGACCTGAGCTGGTATCAATAGTCGAAGCTTAATCGATGAAGTCACCCAGATGCCCCAATAAGATTCCAAATGTGGTAAAAATTTACAATAAACTTTGTAAAGAATTTACAAAATATTTAAATTTTTTCATTTGGAATATGTGTGGTCACAAAAACATTTGTAAGACTAAATGCCAAAATGTAAGTATGGGCTATCTGTAAATCACAGGATTATAAAGGGTCTTGTTGTCTTTTACCTTTTCTTGTATTTTATGATTTATTTTTAAAACGAGTATGCATTCCTTTCATAAAAAATGAAAACCAAGTGATTAAAACGTTTTAAGTCTTTAACATTTGGGAGGTTTTTTCCCCTCTTAAACTGTATGTGAATTAATGAACATAATTTTTTTTTTTTTTTAATGTTGAGACTCCTAAGCAGGCTCCATGCCATCAGTGCAGAGCCCAATGCGGGCTCTAACTCATGAAGTGTGAGATGAGGACCTGAGTCAAAATCAAGAGTAGGATGCTTAACTGACCGAGCCACCCAGGCACCCCAGTGAACACTTGTGAGACTATATGTCTACATGATAAACTTCCACAAGTGGAACTGCTGTCTTGATAAAGGGTAAATGCGTTTAAATGTTATAGATACTGCCAAACTTTGGAAAACTTCATGGAGCCAGCCAGATCACTCCACATAAAGATAAGAATAGTGAGGCTTTTTTGGGGAGAGGGGCAAATTATACATAAATGCTGTCATTTCTCAGGGTTCTAATCTCCATCCTCTTCCTTCTTGCCCTGTATACACCCTCTGGGCAACGTTATCCACTCTCATGGTGTCAATGACCATCCATGTGCTAGCTATGTCTACTTTTTAGCTTTAGATCAGATTTAACTCTCTGCTTTAAAGCAGCTTAGTCAGTGGCTTACTATCTATCCTACAGGAACATCAAACTTGGCAAGTCTACACAACACAACACTTAAGTATAGATTAAGTTTTAAAGTAGTAACTATTTAAAGTAATCCAAAAGTAAACTAGAAGCCACAAACATCCATCAAATGATAAATGGATAAACAAAATACAGTATATTCATAAAATGAAATCTCACTTGAAGCAATAAAAGGAAATGAAGTACGGTTAAAACATCGATGAACCCTGAAAACTATGCTAGCTGAAAGCTACAAAAAGGCCACGTGAATTATAGGATTTCATTTAAATGAAATGTCCAGAACAGGCAAATACATAGAGACAGAAAATATAACTGCCTAGGGCTGGGGTGCTGGGACAAAGGAGAAGGACTGCTCATTGTCATGGGATTTTTTTGGGGAGAGATAAAATGTTCTAAACGTGATTATGGTGATGGCTGCATAACTCAGTGAATATACTAAAATCCACTGAACTGTACAATTTAAATGAATGAATAGCATGATACATGAATTATACTTCAAATAAAGATGTTTAAAAAGTAGACCAGAAAGTTAATAAAATACTAAGGTGCCTGGGTGGTTCAGTTAAGCATCTGACTTTGGCTCAGGTCATGGTTGGGGAGTATGAGCACACCAGGCTCCATGCTGCCGCTGTGGAGCGTGCGTGCGTGTGTGCGTGCGTGCGTGTGTGTGTCTCTCTCTCTCTCTCTCTCTCTCTCTCCTTCCCTCTCCGCCCCTTTCCTGCTCTATCAAAATAAATAAACTGAAAAAAAAATTCTGATAAAAGAAAAAAGGGAAACCATGTTATTAATACAAAGGGATGAGAAATAATCTAATACATGTTTCCCTAAGGTTGAAAATACTACACACCTTACACACATAGACCACCACCACCCCCTGCACATTATATAGTGTTTCCCACTTTGATTTACAGAGCCTTCTTACCACATTGTGAATTTGATTCGATAACAAGTCTAAGATAAAGTGGAATAAATGTTAAGTGACTCCTTCTGGAATTAAGTGAACTGATGGAGAAGACCATATTTAAATGAACAAAGGTTATAAAAAAGAAAACTTAAATCTTTCATACTGTAATTTATAATCCAGGAATATACATATATTTGAAATAAGTAAGAGATCACAGAAGAGCAAATTTAATTATAAAGAGTCATTCAGCAATCATTTATGGAAAACAGTAATTTCTGCAAGTGAAAATAGAATAGAGAAAAAATGGAAAACTGTATTTAAAAAAGCCTTGAAAACATACGAATCTTTGACCCAATAATCCCACTTGTAAAAGCTTATATTCTATAACAATAGTATGGGTATTTGGGAAGGTTTTCAAGAATGTTCAAAGTGCTATTTAAGGGGCACCTGGGTGGCTGAGTCCCTTGAGCATCCTACTCTGGATTCTGGCTCAGGTCACAATCTCATGGTCAGGAGTTTGAGCCCCAAGTCAGGTTCTGCAATCACCAACTGTGGTGCCCGGGTAGCTCAGTTGGTTAAACATCTGACTCTTGATCTCGCTCGGTTCATTATCTCACAGTTCTTGAATTCAAGCCCTGCACTGGGCTCTGGGCTCACAGCACAGAACCTGCTTGGGATTCTCTCACTCCCTCTTTCCCTGCCCCTCCCTCACTTTCTCTCTAAATAAATAAACTTTAAAAATAAATAAATTAAATTATAAACTGAAAATCACCAACTGGACACATTAAATAAATTATGGCAACCTCATAAAACTTTCTGCAGCCATTAAGGAGGATATAAAAGAAAACATGAACCTAAGGGAAGGGAAACAAAAATAATATAAAAACAGGGAGGAGGACAAAACAGAAGAGACTCATAAATATGGAGAACAAACTGAGGGTTACTGGAGGGGTTGTGGCAGGGGGGATGGGCTAAATGGGTAAGGGGCACTAAGGAATCTACTCCTGAAATCATTGTTGCACTATATGCTAATCTGGATGTAAATTAAAAAAATAACAGAAAAATAAAAAAAAAAAAGGATGTAAAAGAATAGTTAATAAGGTACTCACAGTACCTATATAAAAAATTATATCACAGTATCTATAAAAAATTATATAGAACAATCTCAGTTTTGAACAAGCACTTGCATTATTTAAAAGCTAAATTTTAAGCAACAAATTATTTTTGGTATCTTTCACATTTCTACAAATAAATAGGTATTATTTTAGGGGCACCTGGGTGGCTCAGTCAATTAAAGAGTCCAACTCTTGGTTTCAGCTCAGGTCATGATCTCACAGTCTGAAACTGGGCTCTGTGCTGACAATGCAGAGCCTGCTTGGGATTCCTTCTCTCCTGCCCCACTTCCTCATGCTCTTTCTAAATATAAATAAATAAACTTAAAAAAAAAAAAGCACCTCTCTTAAAAAAGAATAAAAAGGATATTATTTTAAAATCAGAAATAATTAAAACAAAACAACTTTACTTGAAATTTGGAACCTTCTAAAGATTCCAGGATACAAAACCATAGCTAATACTGACATGGAAGCAACATCTAGAAGTGAGAAGTGAGAAGTAGAAGGGAAGGCCTAACAGGAAGGAAGCCACTGCCACTCTTTCCCCCCTCCCCTCATCATTTGTGAAGTGTAATAAAATGTTACTTACCATTTGGATGAAACATTTTGGATAAAAACCTAACAGTTGGTGGTTTATTTGGATACTCTTCAGAAAATTCTATTACTAGTTTAAAAGTACCTAGATAGAAAACAAACCAAAATAATTATAGTAAAGACAAGCAAAATTTTTAATCTCTTCATCAATGAATCCCCAACCCAATACTGGTGTTTTTGCACAACCACACAAAAATTAATGTCAATTTTGGCTTAGTACATAAAACACACTAAAAACACTTTGATTTACATTAGACTGGTTAACACACAACATTGGCAAGCACTTGGGAACACACACTTTCAAGTGCTATTGGTGGGAATGTTAACTGCCATACTTTTGGAAGGCAATTTGGCCCTAGCTACTGAAGTTTAAAATGTACATTTGGGGAACTACAGCTAGTTTATTATAGCTTAGAGGGGTGTATGCCAAAGGATTGTGAGAGAGGGTAACCACCACACAACAAATGACTTAGACTGGAGGCATGGACACTAATTTGAAAGGTCTCTTCTGTCCCCATATGAATCTGTTCACTTAAATATGCCAAGAATCACTAGTGTTAGTTTAACTGCCTACTTTAGGTTACAGACCAAAGTGGGTACACCTTGTAAAGCAGTATTTTATGGTAAGTACAAGCACAGGCTTTTAAAAAAATTATGCACTTCTAACAAAGTCAGTCTGTTCACAGTGTACTAAGAACCCTCAATTCCAATTCCAAATTTATTATGCAGAAATAACCATTATTAGTGGTTTTGTCTTTCTAGACTTTTCTGTTTATATACTATCCAGTTTTTTATTTTGAGGAAATCTTCCCGAAGGTTGAAGAGGCATTCCAACTACAACCCTTGAGTATTTATAATACTCCGTAAATTGAGCCTTATTCCTAATGAAGTCAATAGAAGTTTAAACCATTCCAGATGTTTCTACAAGGTTCTTCCCTTAATTCATCAATGCAGTTTTAAAAAGCAAAACAAAAATCCTTTCTTCTATTTATTCTATCTTGTATTTTACCTTTATGTATTGAGTACATAACCTCTCTTTTACGTTTTTTTTTGTTGTTGTTGTTGTTTTTTGCCATTTGGAAATTTGGGATTAGGTAGGTCAAAGATAAAAGCAAAATCAAATGTGTTATCTATTTCATATTCTGAATCGAGGTATTATGAAATGTACAGTTAAATGGTGAAGGCAGCCTTATATCTAATAATGTATTTTGAAAGTTTACAGTTTAATTAAAAAAGTATAATGTAAAAATTTCAGGCTACACAAATACAGAACAGCTTTTTAAAAAAATTTTATGTTTATTTTTGAGACAGAGAGAAACAGAGCATGAATGGGGGAGGGGCAGAGAGAGAGGGAGACACAGAATCCCAAGGAGGCTCCAGGCTCTGAGCTGTCAGCACAGAGTCCAACACGAACCGTGAGATCATGACCTGAGCTGAAGTCGGATGCTTAACCGACTGAGCCACCCAGGCGCCCCTAGAAAAGCTATTTTCAAGATTTTCCCCTACCTTATGGAGTCTCAGGACCCCTTTATACTCGTATTCCCAACCACAGCCATGCTTCCAATGGGAAGTCAACTGAATGTTAAGATGGGGAGAGATACATGTGATAGCATACCATTTTATATATTTCCACCAAAAATGAAAAATAATTTCATTTAAAAATATTGGCTCTTTAGTAACTAGGTTGCAACAATTCCCCCAGTTTTTAACATTCTGTTCTCATGAATCAGTTGGTACAAACTGCTTCCAGCATGCCACTGGATTTAACTATCAGTGTTTCTTTCTTTTTTTTTTTTGTTAAAGATTTTTTGCTTAAGCAATCTCTACACCCAACATGTGCTCAAACTTACAAACCTGGATCAAGAGTTGCATGCTCTACTGATTGAGCCAGCCAGGTGTCTCTAACTATCAGTATTTCTTGTATTACAGGATTGAACTAAAAAATTTTTGAAAGTAATTTCTATGCCCAATATGGGGCTCTAACTGTCTTGACCTGGAGATCAAAAGTCACATGTTCTAATGACTGGGCCGGCCAGGCTCCCCCAACTCAGAAAAATTTTAAGTATTAATTATTGTAAACTCACTACACATTAACCTAAGTATGAAACCTAAGTATAAAACCTAAGTATATGTGTAACCTACACATTGAATTAAAAATAATATTATCTCCCCCCCTCCCCCCAAGATAGTGAGAAGTGTAGCACTGTTTTACAATTCTGCAAGTCTCTTTAATGATTGGCTTTAACAGAAGACAGCTGGATTTTCTTAGCTACTTCTGCAATCTGTTACAATATGCTGTTTTGGTTGAGGGATAGGAAGCAAATCAGGCTTCATAAAATCAGTAAATGAAAAAGTAGAGTATTTTCATTGTTTTTTCAGATAGTTGTAGATATTCTTTTTTGATTACTAAAGAACTGGTAGGGTTTTAAAGGTTAATTGCAATGTAGAATCTGAAACCGTATCAATAAACGTTTTGCATCAGTTACACTAAAATCTGTTGCACAATGCATAAATCTTTTATTCATCCATAATTTTCTAGTATCATACATTAGTAACTCAAAAAATACAGACTTATACAAATGTAAATTCTGCCACATTTCATTATATACTATCAAAAAACAAATCACAATTAGGTAACCACCTACTGATCTTATCAGAGAAGTCTTGAAGTACAGTTCACTTCATCGCTTTTAAGTATGTCTGCCATACAGTCAAATCTAAATTATGACAGTTCGTCTCTCAGTCATTCATTCAAGTAGAAATGCTCCATGAAGAAAAGCAGTTTATGTTGCAACTCTGACAACTGCACAAGTGCTTTTTTTTCCAGACAATTGTCACAGAAGTGTTTTATGCATACTTCCCACCTAATCACACAGAAGATTTTAAAAATGTATACTAAAGGGTCAGAATTTTTTTTTTGAGAGGGAGACAGAGTGGGGGGGGGTGCGGGGGAGGGGCTTAGAGGGAAGGAGGAGAAGGGAGAGGGAGACAGAAGGAGGGAGGGGGAGAGGAGGGGGAAGGGGAGGGGGGAGAGAGGAAGAGGGAGGCAGAGAAAGAGAATCTCAAGCAGGCTCCAAGCCCAGCACAGAATCCTACATGGGCCTTGATCTCACAACCCTAAAATCAAGACCTGAGCCAAAATCAAGAACCAGATGTGTAACAATGAGCCACTCAGGCACCCCAAGGTTCAAAATTCAATAGTATTAATATTTACTTTTTTTACCAAGATGTATCTTTTTTGTCATCAAGAGGTTTTTAAGTGAAATTGGTAACTTTTAAAATCACAGAAGAAATTAACTTGAATTTAAATAAAGATTAAAAAAAATAATAAACAGCACATCTCTTTAAAAAACGCCAAGAACAATGGGTTGCCTGGGTGGCTCAGTCAGTTAAGTGAATGACTCTTGATTTTGGCTCAGGTCACGATCTCACTGTTCCTGGGTTCGAGCCCCATTCTGTCAGCACAGAGCCTGCTTGGGATTCCCTCTCTGTCTCCTCCTCAATCAATAAACTACAAAGAATATGGGGTGTCTGGCTGGCTCAGCTGATGGAGCATGCAACTCCTGATCTCAGAGTGGGGAGTTCCAGGCTCATTTTGGATGTAGAGATTACTTAAAAATTAAAATCTTTAAAATACATTTATTTCTTAAATAAATAAAAAGAATGCAATGACTATTAGTACAGTATAGAGCCACCATCTTGATTTGTGCCAAGATGCTAAACTGCACAGGTTCACTTATAACTACTAAAAGTTTCGTACCATTAGTACCAATTTGAATAGAATACAAAAGGCAAATAGTGCCTCACTAGTGGTATGCAATTTTTTAAAATGTTTACTTATTTGAGAGAGAAAGAATGAAAGTGAGTGTGGTAAGGGCACAGAGAGAGGGAGAGAAAGAATCCCAATCTCTGTCAGCGCAGAGCCCAACGGGGGGCTCAAATCTCATGAACTAAGAGATCATGAACCAGGCCGCAATTAAGAGCTGGACACTTAACTCTGGACACATACCAGACACCCTGGTATAAACAGACAGTTTTGATCACAAGGTATCCATGAAACAGTTTCAGGGACTTTAAGGGAGCCCTGAGAACCTCCTGATAAAGTGTAAAAAGCTGAAGTCCTTAAGTCCTTTTCTTTAAATCTTTACCCCCACCCAGAGGTAACCACTGGTAACAGTGTGGTATAAAACCCTTTAATACACACACACCTGCATATATATGTTTAGTAAAAATGTAATAAAATATATGTTATTCTGAAACTTTTTTTGTGTCTTGAAATGTACGTCCAGATCTACCTTATTCTTTAACGGGTACATAATATTCTAGAATCTAGATATATCATAATTTACTTAACCATTTCCCCTACTGGCATTCAGGTTCTCTCTTTAAAAACAGTACTGCAATCAGTATATCTGTGCAAATTATTTTCAATGGCTTAATTCTGAAACCATTTTGATAATTAAAACAAACCTGTTCAACAATTCTTAATATCCATGCTATAATTAGGGAAAAATCTAAGGACCTGGGTCTTGGTGAAAATACTAAATTTAAGAGACAAGCAATCATGCAGAATCCTATTTATGGATGTCAAATGCTAGCTATGTGTGAAACTACTGGCAGCCATTTTTTAAAAGATTTCTTATTTTATTTTTATCAAGTCATCTCTACACCCAACATGGGGCTCAAATTTATAACCCCAAGATTGAGATTCGCATGCTCTACTGAATGAGCCAGCCAGGTGCCCCAGCTATGTGTGTTTAAGAGCAATTTCAGCTCAACACCCCATCAGCATAGATACCAATGTTAAAAAAGCACCAAGGGCGCCTGGGTGGCTCATCAGGTTAAGCATCTGACTCTTGATTTTGGCTCAGGTCACGATCTCAACAGTTTATGAGTTCGAGCCTGGCATCATGCTCTGCGCTGACAGTGTGAAGCCTGCTTGGGATTCTCTCTCCCCACCGCCCCCCCCCCCCCAAAAGTGCACAATTATCCTCCTTTAACCTACCAACTAGGCCTATAGTTCTACAGTCAAATACCAAAGTAACACAAAGAACTTGCAATGGATAGTGATCAAAGTGACTTGGAAAGAAAGTCCTCTATAAACTATGACTTCTTAGCACTAGTTTTAGTATGACCTAATAATGACAGAAAATAGTTTTAAATTAGATATGCTGTTGTTATAACTTCCTGCTTAAAAAGCAGTGTCCTAATATTACAGAAAACATAATGAGAATGACTTACCATCTTCAAAGGGTGTCCCTTCTGGTCTGAAAACAAGAAGATTTTTGATTAAAAGATGTTTTCATTCTGCCTTTTCCTGATTTTTAAGAATGAAAAGGATAAACTCAGAGAAGGAGGGGCTCATTCTAGTGATTTGTGAAGTTTTAAAGATAGTGTTAGTTCGCTGTCATGTTAGCCCTAGATTTTTAGAGATGTAGGCATACAGGGTAACTATTTTTGAAGTTTTCATTTTAGGCTGGTTTTAAATAAAAAAAAAGGGGGGGATCACAACCTTAGAAAAAGAATTAAGTTCATAAATATCAACCAGTGTCTTAAGAGAAAAAGTCGTATTTTCAATTTACATCAGTAAGATGGAAATCACTTTTAAAGATAACTGTAACACCAGTGTTCTGCTTCCCAGTAAAGCTCTTGTTCCAAACAGCTAGACAGAACTGATGTAAACCAAGAAAGATACTTTTTTTTCTCAAATCTCTTCCCTGCCTCCATATGCCAATTTAATCTTTCATAAGCAGCACTATCAAGTTTAATTAGTTCTTTCAAGGCATTCAGGATCTCAAAGCATGTTAGTCTGAATTTAATCTCTTTCCTTTAAAAGAGCGAACTACACTCATTGTTTTCACTAGTTTTTAACATGAACTCTTACAACTCATTACAACTCAGAATTGTTTATGAAGGTATTCCTTTAAAGTTTGAGTGTAAAACCCAAGTTTAAAAAGTATGAAAGAAAAAAGATCAAATCCAGGAAAACAAAAGAAAGCATAATAAAATTCTAAATTAAGAAGCATATACGCAATACATATAATATATAAAACATAGACCGCTTCTCAAAAGTCTCCAGTTATTTCACACCAAGGTGTGAGACATTTTTATTTAAATTCTTACCACACTCCAACTTGTATTTTTTATTCCTAGCTTTTTTAGTTACCAAAGAATGCAACCATAAACACTTGTTGGTACACTTTGTACAAAATAATTTACCTTTGCTCATTTAGTTTTGAATGATATTTTTATCAGGTAAAACCCAAAGGGATTAGAAAGTTACTGTTAGACAGTAACACCAATGCAAATAATTTTACATAACTACAAAAACACTTATTGGCAGGTTTTTTTTCTAATTTACTTTGCAGTTTCTGTAAGATTCCTCAGTTCCACTTCAGTCTCTTTCCCTAGTCGGTACATTCACTTTTTAAAAAGAATTACTACACCTATCATTTGTTATACCTTTCCACTCACCCAAATATAACTGCATTCCACTGCATGATGTTGTTTTCAGATGGTGCGCCACTGACACCCACAGGTGGGTCCTCTTGCAATCTAGAAATCCAGAGTAGTAATTTCCAAAGTTGAACAACTTTAAATCACTAAGAAGGCCAAACAGAACTCCTGTGGTCTGTATAATCTACTCTAATACAAACTAAATCTATCTCCTTGTTCTTGTGCCGAGGTGTAATAAACCATAGGATTAAAAAAGTATATAACAGGTATATACTTATTAAATACGTCTTCAAATTATCTAAAATTCCAAAGGGCTTTGGAGTCATCCCTCCTCAAATATCAAGGTTCAAAGTTAAGACATATCTTCGAGAACTGATAAGTACAGACTGCCATCAACAACAAAAATTAAAAGCCCTGAATGCAAAAAATATTTTTACGCACCATCAATTTTGCTGCCATAAACATGCTGAGACTGTGTGAGTCCTAACCACAGCTACCTGTGCAACAGCACCCCCCCCCCCCCCACCAAAAGGACCCTCAAGGCAAACACTAAATGGCTGAAAACATTTATATTCAACTTAATCAGGAAACTAGTGTTAGGCAGGAGAGTAGCTTTATCTCATTTGTTTCAATTAGCAACAGCCTTTAAAGAAATCAAGCTTCAATTAGATTTTTTCATCAATCCCTATTTTAAAGACCTGTAATATAGCTAAATCTATCTCTCATTATCAAGAGACTCAATACAAAGCTACCTTCCAGCATGTCATAATCAAATTCTTGTAACATGAAGCCCTTGGAAAACTACCAAAGGTGCCATGTGTTCAACTCAGAATTAAACAGTAAAGTGCAGTAAGAAACCAGAGTAACAATGGAAAGGAGATGAACTTTTATTATTTGGGTTTCAATCACCGGAACGTGAAATTTGGTTTTAAGTTTCAGAAGACAACTTTTGCACGAAACAGAGCACCTCCTTGTACAGACTGTCATTTCAATAAAAAAATAAGGGAGACATTTTATATACAGACATAAATCTGTAGTGATTGTCAGGTAACATACTTTCAAATTAGTCTACATAAAAATAGTTCTTTTCAGTCAATCTGATTAAGCCACGATGACCAGAACCCTTAAAGGAATTATGCTGCTTCATGTCCACCAAAGGTAAACGGCTAAATGAGAATATATTCAATGATAAACTATCCAAAGCTCAAAACAATGGCTTCCAAATGCCTCACCTATGGCTTTCTAATGGCGAAATTGAAAGGTTACTTCCTGAGCAGCTACTGGATATTTTGTCTCAACCAGGGCAGGTCTCCCCAGAAAATCACTTAAAAATATGCAGTGGATCTAGTGCAGTTTTCCGTTTTTTTCCCCCGTACCTCCGAGTATCAAAGGTAAACAACTGAGAAAAAGGCACTTCTTCCTCACTAACCCCAACACCTCTTAACAAAACCCTATTTTACAAAAGGAGGCTCAGGGAGTATCAGGTTAGCGCCAGTCTCAAGGAAGGCATTTTTCCAGACTTTGGAGGCTATAGATAGGGCTTTATACGCCAAGCCACAGAGCTGAGTTCCAGAAGGCACTGGCAGCCCGGGCTGCCAGCCCGAGTCCCAGGTCTCTAAGCCAGTTCTCAAGGTCCTTTCGGGCGGGCGAGGGGGAGTCGGGTTTCGGAGGATGGGTTACTAACCTCCGGACCTCGCGCTGCAGACCCCACCCTCACTGCAGAAAGAATGGGGGGGGGGGGCAATTTTCGTCCCAACCCTGCCCCTCAGAGAAGACCGCAGGGCCATCCAGCAAAACTAACTGGTGCAACAAGCAGGGAAAAAGACTGCAAGGGTTCGCTTTTGGGGGATGAGGCACCGCAGGGTGCAGGGGCGGGGGGAATGAGGCTTGAGCTCTTGGGCCAGACGTCGGCAGCTGACCCAAGTGAGCAGCGGGGGCATCCTAGGATAGTCCATAGCCATCTTTTTACTTTTGGGGGAGGGGATATCAAAATTTCCTCAATGGGAAGAACGAGGAAGGAAGGATGGGAGTGCGAACGGGGAATGGGCTTCCGTCGGTTCCACTGGGCCCATAGTCGGCCCTCTTAGGGTTAGGAGAGGAAGGTGTCCCGGATCCCCGCCCAGCAGCCCCACAGCCACGGGGAGGAGCCGTCACCCAGGCCAAGGTGAGGGGCCTTACCGCTTGAAATCCCTCATAAGCCTCCTCCGCGCCGGAGTCGACATGCTCCCCAGCTGCCCCGCGGTCAGTCTGAAAGAAAAGAGTCCCGCGCAGCCCCCCCACCCCCCGGCGCGGCGGCCGAATCACTGTGGGTCACCACCGCTGCCGAGGCTGCACAAACAACCCTGCAATGACGTCTCCCTCCGCCGCCTCCAGATCCCTCCGCCCTCCGCCAGTACCACGGAGTGAGGGGTGTGGGAAAAGGGTACGGGGCGTATGAGAGCTCGTTATTGTAGTTTTTAGCAGGATTCTGTCCATTTTGGCTTCCTGATATAATAGATAAATTAGTTCTGTCTGATATAGAGATGTAGATTATGGATTATGAGATCCCAAAGCTGAAACGCCATTATGTTTCTCCCCCTTTCACTAGTTTAAACTGGACCGGGTGGGGACAGAAAGACGCATCCGGGGCCAGAGATTTCAGGGAAAGGAGGTGGGATGACGTAAGGTCACGTGACTGCCGGCAGCGTTGTCAACAATCCACCCCTGAGGGGGAGGGGACGAAGTATCTAGAACCACGTGTCCCTGTGACGCGATTAGAACGCATCACGTGGGAGTGTCGCCTGAATCGGAGGCTCGGTCAGATTGCTGTAGATGGTAGTTAAATTTAAGGGGTTGAGGGCCGGGAGAGACTTTTACTAGTTTTCTCTTCGGTTTGTTTGAACAGGGACGGCGATTGTGGCCTAAGCAAAAGCTCGTTTTGCTTAACTCATTAAAACGAAGTCAAACATAACATGGATTTAAAATCCTTTGTGGTTAGTTCAACTGCTTATCAAATCTGATACATGGGGCAATGAGAGGACCTCCGCTTTTTATAATAAGTGCAGCATTGAATGCTGAGGCACACACTACGTAAAATCCCTTGAAATGCTTCCATTAGGCCACCAAATACGCTGGCACATGCATTACAATGGGGTTTCTAGGGTAGGAAATTCTGAGAACAAAAAAGTATGGTATACAGATTTTTAAAAAGTTTGTTCACAATCTCTATAGACATTTTCTGAACACGGGGCTGCACTCATTTGAGGATTTGTGTCAAACTGTGTAAAAGTCCACAGATTTGGCTAAGATGGGGTACATGGAGAGGAGATCTCAAGAGAGCACTTCGAAGTGTGATTGGTTGTCAAGAAAGCCTAAAAATATGACTCAGATGTGAAGAAGAAATTTTGCAGACATGGGGGGGGGGGTTATAAATCTAACCTGGATAACTGGTTTCAGGTTTTGTACACCAGCAAGTAAGGTGCAAATGGGCCTGAATTGTTGCCCATCGGGGAGCTCAGGAGGTGTTGATCCTTGGGGATTCTGACATTTCCCTCCCTCTAGTTCCTTTAATGCCTGGCCTCAGGGCCAATAAAGGTCTACAGGACTCTCAGCACTTTATAACCCTTTGGGTTAATTCTTCAGCCCAAAGCAGAATGGAAGTATTGCATGAAGTTGCCAATAGTTCCATGGAACCATAAAAGGTTAATTGCACCCACTTTCTTGCTACCTCCTTTTCTTGAAACAGTGAATTTTATCTTTTGTTTTTATAACTGCCTTGGTGATCAAGGCAGACAGGCCTAACTCTTGATAGGTTCTACTATGCATCACACATGTGATTCTGTAAGTCAAAAGCTGAATGTTGTTTGTCTTCCGGATATATAATTCTCCTCAAAGCTAAAGATGAAGACATCTAGGTAGGATTACATGCAGGAAAATGATGAGGATAAACTGCAAAAAATCCCTATTATGTCATTTATCTAGCAATGTATAACTGCTATGGAAATTGACAGTTTATGGAGGCTGGCACCAATGCCTAGTTCTTAAGCAATTAAATAACTTTTTTTTTTCTCTTGCTGTCCCCTTATATGTCAAGCAATTTTGGTATGTCTATCCAATTTTGAATTACTTGTTTTCCCAAAGAGGGCGTTTTTATTTTTTTAACTTTTTTTTTTTTTAATTTATTTTTGAGACAGAGAGAGACAGAGCATGAACGGGGGAGTGGCAGAGAGAGAGGGAGACACAGAATCGGAAGCAGGCTCCAGGCTCTGAGGCCTCAGCCCAGAGCCCGACGCGGGGCTCGAACCCATGGACCGCGAGATCATGACCTGAGCCAAAGTCTGACGCATAACTGACTGAGCCACCCAGGCGCCCCAAGAGGGCGTTTTTAAAAAGGAGGAGTATGAGTTCAAAAAAAATTCAAAAGGGGCGCTTGGGTGGCTCAGTCAG
This sequence comes from Prionailurus bengalensis, assembly GCF_016509475.1. Classification (NCBI taxonomy): domain Eukaryota; kingdom Metazoa; phylum Chordata; class Mammalia; order Carnivora; family Felidae; genus Prionailurus; species Prionailurus bengalensis. The sequence continues at coordinate 111,735,783 of NC_057343.1, read as the reverse complement.
TTGGGCATCCAACTTAGCTCAGGTCATGATCTCGCAGTCCGTGAGTTTGAGCTCTGCGTCAGGCTCTGTGCTGACAGCTCAGAGCCTGGAGCCTGCCTCAGATTCTCTATCTCCCTTTCTCTCTGCCCTTCTCCCGGCTCACGCTTGCTCTCCTTCAAAAATAAATTAACATTAAAAAATTTTTTTTAAGCATATAGGTGTTCAAGAAACGTTCTTGAACCATCTTAACTGCGTTTTAAGGATGCATGTCAATGGCTGAGGTCGAACTGAGCTCTACGCAATTTAACGTTAGGTAACTTAGACAACTGTAATTACACAAGACTTCCTTGGAAAGACTTGTTTTACAAGATGACTCCGCTTAATGACACCAGGTATCCTTTTAGGACCCAGCACCAGCGGCAGGTGTTCGTTGGCCCGGAGGCATCTAAGAGCTGGTCGGGCAAGCTGGCGCCTCTGTGGCCCTTCCTTAGAAGACGTGAAGACCCTGGGTGCTGTCAAAATGGGGGTCCTCCCGCTCTCAGCTCAAAACCAACCTTGTGAGTTGGTCTCAATCCATAAACTTCCCACCGCACCCCACCCCACCCCACCCCACCCCACCCCACGCAAGCTTTCTCTGAGCGCTTTCACCTCGCCTCATTTGCTCTTCCGGGTCGGGTGGGGTCGGGCCGTTGTTCCGGTCTTGCGCAGTAGAGCCCGGGGCGTGAGGCCAGCTGCGTCGTTGCCATGGTAGTGGCCTGCCGGGATTTAGCTGGGCAGGCGAGATAAGTAGGGTCAGTGTTTAGTTGACCCGCTGGGTCTCCGCGGAACCTGGCTGGCGGCATTACAAAATGGGCTGAGACGTCGGTGGTTGACTGGATGAGGTCGACTTCGGGAAGAAGGGCGCGACTGGTCCGGGTGTCTGGTTTGAGGAGCGGGTGGGGCTGAGGTTTTCTTGGGTCCGGTGTCTGACCTGTAGGCGACTGCAGTATTTTGGGAACCCCCATACCTGACGGGCTCATGACAGGAAGTGTGCGGACCCCACTCCTGATGGGTGACATGTAGTGAAGGAATCTTCAGTCTTAGTGTTCATGGGAATGACCGAGACAGCAGGAAGATCTCTAAGTTCTGGTGAGGCTGGAGCCCCACAAGGACACCCTACTGTCTGCAGGTGGCAGAGTCCCAAAGACAAACAAGAGTCTGTGGAAAAGATTAATATTTTTTTATGTTTAGGTATTTTAAAATACGGGTTTATTGTGGAAATGCATTGCGCAGCTTGAATAAATAAAAGTACAAATGCTTAACATTTTCTTTCTTTATTTTTATGAAGAAGAATCCAGGTTTGAAAATGGAGATGTATGAAACTCTCGGAAAAGTGGGAGAGGGAAGTTATGGAACAGTCATGAAATGTAAACATAAAGATACTGGGCAGATAGTGGCCATTAAGATATTTTATGAGAAACCAGAAAAATCTGTCAACAAAATTGCAACGAGAGAAATAAAGTTTTTAAAGGTTTGTTTCTTTTACCTTAGTTGCTTTAAGTCAAAGAGGAATTGTTATATAGTAAAAAATTATAAAAGGAATATTTTATTTAACACATATATTAAGACATATAGTAGGCATGAAGTGTGGTACCCTACCTTATTGTGTGTATTTTGAAATTTTATAGCAATACAAGATATATATGCTTATGTATAATGTAACAAAAGTTATGCCAAATGTTGTGAAATGTTTGTTCAGAAATATGCAGGTATAATAATTAGTAAAAATATCTGCTTTGTGAAAGGCATTTTGCCAGATGCTGAGATTATAATGCAGTACCTCCTTTTCAGAACTTTTTACTATTTAATTAGAAAGATGGGAGGGCACTTGAAAACCATACTGAATAGAAAGTGGCTTATAATAAATGCCAGTTGATTAACACAAAGGCCAGTTGGGTAGAGAAATTTTCTTGGAGGAAATAGAACATGAATTTGGCCTTAAAGCATGTACAGAATTTAGGCAGGAGAGAGAAACTAATTTATTCCACATTAGGAAACAACATAAACTCAGAGATGCCCAAGTAGTTCTGAGGAGAGACCAGAGACTTTTGCCTGTAGAGTTTTTTTGTAAAGAAGTAGAAAGAGATGATATTAGAGAAGTAAACAGGAGTTAGGTTTTAAAGTCTTGTCTTTTTAAAAATTATTTAAATGTTTATTTATTTTGAGAGAGAGCGAGGGAAGGGCAGAGAGAGAGAGAGAGAGAGAGAGAGAGAGAGAGAATCCCAAGCAGGCTCCACACTCAGCAGAGAGCCTGATGCAGGGCTCCATCTCACAACCATGAGATCATGACCTGGGCCAGTATCAAGAGTTGGACACTCAACCCACTGAGCCATCCAGGTGCCCCAAGTCTTTTCTTAAATGGATAAAACTTGGGGCGCCTGGGTGGCTCAGTCAGTTAAGCGTCCGACTTTGGCCCAGGTCATGATCTCGTGGTCTGTGAGTTCGAGCCCCACGTTGGGCTCTGTGCTGACAGCTCAGAGCCTGGAGTCTGCTTCAGATTCTGTGTGTGTCCCTCTCTCTGACCCTCCCCGATTCATGCTCTTGTCTCTCTCTGTCTCAAAAAAAAAAAAACAAAAAAAACCAAAACCAAAACATTAAAAAAAAAAAAAAACTGATGTCATTTCACACACACAAAAAAGGGACAAAACTTGATTTTGTAAGAAGTGGAATATTTGAATTCAAAATAATTAATCTAGCACTATTTTTTAGAATAGATTGGAAGACTGAGTAAAAATAGCGAGAGCTCATAAATTTAATTCAAGAATCCTGGTAAGTATCACGAGAGCCCTTGCTGGATTGCAGCAATTTGAATTTAAAGTGAGAAAAGTAAAGTTAAAATAGAATACATTTCAAAAAAAAAAAAAAGACATGAAAGGATGTAGAAGGAAACAAAGGGAGGAGAAAAAAAGAATTGAAGTTCAGTGACTGTTATCATTGATGGAAATATGAAAGACCCAAACAAGAAATGGTCTGGGAAGTAGTTCACTTTTAGAAATGTTGAATTTGAGGTGACAGGAATATATTTAAGTAAAAATGACTAGTGTGCTTTTAGAGATGGGGGCAGAAGATAGAATTTTGTGTGGGTATGACAGGTCAACCCAGGGGAAAGAACTCAGGAGTGTGAAGAAAGGATTAGCATTCTTTGGAGATTAGGTACAAAACGAGTGATTAAAAAAATTTTTAATCTACATATTTTATTTATTGGAATTTGTCTAGATGCTTTAAGGTTTATGACTTTCACAACATAGTCTAGATGTTTTATATGATGAAGAAAACATACTCTCGTTCATTTTTATATGATATGAAAGTAATATTTGCCTCTTTTTTATAATTGAAGTATATTGAACATACAATGTTATAGTAGTTTCAGGTGTACAACATAGTGATGTGACAATTCTGTACACAACTCAGTGTTCACCTTGGCAAGTGTAGTCATCCTCTGTCACCATACAATGTCATTAGAATATTATTGACCATATTTCCTATGCTATAGTTTTCATCTCTATGACTTTTTAGTTTTATCACTGGAAGTTTGTACCTCTTAATCCCTTTATTTATTTTGCCCATGCACTCTCTTCCCTCCCCTCTGGCATCCACCAGTTTGTTCCTCCCTACCCTCTAGCAACCAATATTTTGTTCTCTGTTTTTAAGAGTCTGTTTGATTTTTTGTTTGTTGATTTGTTTTGTAATTTTTAGATTCCACGCATAAGTGAAATCATATGGTACTTGTCTTTTTTTTTTTTTTACTTATTTCACTTAGCATAATACCTTCTAGGTCCATTCGTGTTCTCACAAATATTAAGATCTCATTATTTTTGGGTGCCTGTCTGGCTCAGTCAGTAGAGTGTACCACTCTTGATCTCAGACTTGTGAGTTTGAGCCCCACATTGGGTGTTGAGATTACTTAAAAAAATAAAAAAAAGATCTCATTCTTTTTTATAGTTGAGTAATATTCTGTTGTATATGTGTGTGTGTGTGTGTGTGTATGAACACACATACATCACATCTTCTTTATCCATTCATTTATGGATGGACACTTAAGTTGCTTCCATATCTTAGCTATTGTAAATAAGCTGCAATAAACAGGGTGCATGTATCTTTCTGAACTGATGTTTTCATTTTCTTTGGGCAAATACCCAGCATTGGAATTACTGGATTATATGGTATTTCTACATCTAATTTTTTGAGCAACCTGCATACTGTTTTCCACAGTAGCTACTCCAATTAATAGTCCCCACACACAGCACAAGCGTTCCCTTGTCTCCACATCCTTGCCAACACGTATTATTTCTTCTCTTTTTGATACTAGCCATTCTGATTAGTGTGAGGTGGTATCTCATTGTGGTTTTGATTTGCATTTCCCTGATGATTAGTGATGTTGAGCATCTTTTATGTGCCTGTTGGCCATATGTATGTCTTTGTTGGAAAATGTCTATTCAGGTCCTTTGCCCATTTTTAAATAGTATTATCTTTTTACTGTAGAGGTGTGTAAGTTGTTTATACATGGTGGATATTAACACCTTATGTATACATCATTTGTAAGTATCTTCTCCCTTTCACTAGGTTGGCTTTTTTTGTTGTTGATAGTTTCTTTTGCTGTGCAAAAGCTTTTTATTTTGGTGTAGTCCCATTTATTTATTTTTGCTTTTGTTTCCCTTGCCTGAAGAGATAGATTCATAAACACATTGCTAAGGGGGAATTTCTAAGAGATTACTGCTTAATGTTTTCTTTTAGGAATTTTATGGCTTCAGGTGTCACATTTAGGTCTTTAATCCATTTTGAGGTTTTTTTTGTGTGTATGGTGTTCAAAGCGGTGCAGTTTCATTTTTTTTTTGGCATATAGCTGTCCACTTTTCTCAGTACTATTTATTAAAAAGATTATGTTTTGGTGTGCCTGGGTAGCTCAGTCAGTTAAGCTTCCGACTTCAGCTCAGGTCATGATCTCATGGCTCGTGAGTTAGAGCCCTGCATCTGGCTCTGTGCTTACAGCTCAGAGCCTGGAGCCTGCTTCAGAATCTGTCTCCCTCTCTCTCTGCCCCTCCACCACTCACACTCTGTCTCTCTCTCCCTCAAAAATAAATAAACATTAAAAAAAAAAGATTATGTTTACCTGATTGTACATTCTTACCTCCTTTGTTGTCAATTAATTGACCATATAGGTCAATTGTTGTGTGTTGACCTGTGTGTCAGTTTTTGTGTCACTCCCATTTATCTTTGTGGTTCATTGATCCTGTGTCCTGTTCTCTTGATTTATGTATAATTTTTTTGTACCCATATCATATGGTTTTGATACTCTAGCTTTGTAGTGTATCTTGAAATCTGGGACTGTGATACTTCAGACTTTGTTCTACTTTCTCAAGATTTCTTTGCCTATTTGAGGTCTTTTGTGATTCTATACAAATTTTAGGATTATTGGGGCGCCTGGGTGGCGCAGTCGGTTGAGCGTCCGACTTCAGCCAGGTCACGATCTCGCGGTCCGTGAGTTCGAGCCCCGCGTCAGGCTCTGGGCTGATGGCTCGGAGTCTGGAGCTTGTTTCCGATTCTGTGTCTCCCTCTCTCTGTGCCCCTACCCCGTTCATGCTCTGTCTCTCTCTGTCCCAAAATAAATAAAAACGTTAAAAAAAATTTAAAAAAAACACAAATTTTAGGATTATTTGTTCTAGTCCTTTGAAATTCTTTCTTTTTAAACCGATATTAGATATGATGGATGAATTTGTTTTTTAAATTTTTTTTATGTTTTTAAAAGTTTATTTATTTTTGAGAGAGAGAGAGAGTGAGTGAGCTCACAAGTGTGCACGAAAGCAAGGGAGGGGCAGAGAGAGAGGGAGTGAATCCTAAAGCAGGTTCCACACTGTCAGCACTGAGCCTGATGCCGGCTCAATCTCATGAACTGTGAAATCATGACCTGAGCTGAAATCAAGAGTAGGATGCTTAACCAACTGAGCCACCCAGACACTCCAATTTGTTTTTTAAGTAGAATAAGTATATTAGGCATCTATATGTGTGGATTGTTGAAGTGCTCTGTCTCTAGACAATGGAAAGCAGTTAAAGTCAGTAAAGATGTTATGATTTTGTGAGTTGCCAGTCCTATTCCTGATCACCTAAAACAGTAATAATGTAAGGCAGTTACTGTACATCATAAGTGAAAATCTGATCAGAAGATCTTTTCACAGGCAATATCTTTTGCTCTTTATTCAACTCTGTTACATTTAAGGTGATTATTTTTTTCTACTTTATCATTTTGTAAAACAACCAATATGTGGCAAGAACACAGAGATGAATTTGAAAATGTACTTTATTGTTATTATACAAACTGTTTTGAGATACCTTAGCTATTTATTTTCATTGGCTTATTTTTTTTTTCAAAAAATTTTTTATTCATTGGCTTATTTCTTACAGAAGTTTTTGTTTGATCTAACCTAACAAGAGAGAGTTCTTGGATTATTTCACATTTTTAGTCTAAAAAGATTGCCATAGTGATTTATTTATTTGAATTAAATTTTTATCTTCTAGAATTTTGTTTAATAAATTACAGTTAGAGTAATTAGTGATAATATCTGTAGAAAAGTTATCTGATTAATGAAGGAAGACAAAAGTAAACAATTTGAAAAGTGACAATGGAGCATTTATAGGAGTTTCATGGTTTATCTGAGAAAACACCTGATTCCTTACCCTGGGTGGATCTTCCATGGTGCTTATTAACTCACATTAACTCTTTGTTGCTTTTGCCTTTAAAATAAAGACTGGACAGGTAAACAGTAATTTTCCTTAGTTGAAGGGTTAGTAGAGTAGTGTCCAAAACCAGTCAATTGTTCTTGATACTGCCAGCATGCTGTCACTGCAGCATTTTGGCATCTTGCCAATCAGGGAAATTGGGAACAAAAATAGGAAGGGAATCTGGCATTATATTCTGGCATGTTTTTCTTTTTTTTTTTAATATGAAATTTATTGACAAATTGGTTTCCATACAACACCCAGTGCTCATCCCAAAAGGTGCCCTCCTCAATACCCATCACCCACCCTCCCCTCCCTCCCACCCCCCATCAACCCTCAGTTTGTTCTCAGTTTTTAACAGTCTCTTATGCTTTGGCTGTCTCCCACTCTAACCTCTTTTTTTTTTTTTTTCCTTCCCCTTCCTCCATGGGTTTCTGTTGAGTTTCTCAGGATCCACATAAGAGTGAAAACATATGGTATCTGTCTTTCTCTGTATGGCTTATTTCACTTAGCATCACACTGTCCAGTTCCATCCACGTTGCTACAAAAGGCCATATTTCATTTTTTCTCATTGCCACATAGTACTCCATTGTGTGTATAAATCACAATTTCTTTATCCATTCATCAGTTGATGGACATTTAGGCTCTTTCTATAATTTGGCTATTGTTGAGAGTGCTGCTATGAACATCGGGGTACAAGTGCCCCTATGCATCAGTACTCCTGTATCCCTTGGATAAATTCCTAGCAGTGCTATTGCTGGGTCATAGGGTAGGTCTATTTTTAATTTTCTGAGGAACCTCCACACTGCTTTCCAGAGCGGCTGCACCAGTTTGCATTCCCACCAACAGTTGCAAGAGGGTTCCCGTTTCTCCACATCCTCTCCAGCATCTATAGTCTCCTGATTTGTTCATTTTGGCCACTCTGACTGGCGTGAGGTGATACCTGAGTGTGGTTTTGATTTGTATTTCCCTGATAAGGAGCGACGCTGAACATCTTTTCATGTGTCTGGCATGTTTTTCTCTTGGTCATATTTTAAGGACTTAGGTCTATGTGTTAGTGCAGATAAGTCGAAAAATTGATATTGTGCCATTAGAATAAAGGCAAGTATTTTTTCATAAAATCATAGTTTTCTAATGAATCTAACATTGAAAATATACCTCTCAATTAAATTTTTTAAGTTTATTTATTTATTTTGAAAGAGAGCAAGCGTGAGCAGGGAAGGGCATAGAGAGAGAGAGGGAGAGAGAGAGAATCAGAAGCAGTCTCCATGCACTGTCAGCACAGAGCATGATGTGGGACTAGATCTCATGAAACTGAGATCATGACCTGAGAAATTAAGAGTCTGCTCAGGAGCCCCTGTACCTCTCAGTTTTTAGCCAAATGAATAAACGTTTTTGGTAATTTGAAAATGTTAAATATTTGAGAATATTTGGTAATAATTCAGCGTGTTAAAAACTAAAGTAAGCAGCATAAAATATGGAGCCTGATTTGTTTTCTAGACTGGTACATGCCATTTTTACTCTTTGAAAGTTATTTTAACAGTGTTACTAGTTTAAAAAGATGTTTTATTGCTTAATAGAATATTACAGACAATGAACAAAAAGGTATCCACAAACAATGGTATATTTTTATAAAGTCCTATAGCTATAAATTGTTTTTTCACATATCTGAAAGGGTTCTAGATATTTTGATGCTCTTGTTCTAGTATTATTAATTTATACTGTCCACTTGGAACTTATGTTTTACTTTTGAGACTTTAGGATCAAACTAATAAAATAATTTCTTAAAATTCATATCATGTACTGAATGGCACTGAAATCCATGCTCGCTTGAAAATGTAAGAATATTTTATTAAAAAAATTTTTTTTTAATTTTTTTTTTTCAACGTTTTTTTAATTTATTTTTTGGACAGAGAGAGACAGAGCATGAACGGGGGAAGGGCAGAGAGAGAGGGAGACACAGAATCGGAAACAGGCTCCAGTCTCCGAGCCATCAGCCCAGAGCCTGACGCGGGGCTCGAACTCACGGACCGCGAGATCGTGACCTGGCTGAAGTCGGACGCTCAACCGACTGCGCCACCCAGGCGCCCTAAAAAAATTTTTTTAATGTTTATTCTTGAGACACACACACACACACACACACACACACACACACACACACACAGAGCAGGGGAGGGACAGAGAGAGAGGGAGACACAGAATCCGAAGCAGGCTCCACGCTCCGAGCTGTCAGCACAGAGACTTATGCAGGGCTCGAACTCACAAACCGTGAGATCATGAGCTGAGCTGAAGTCATATGCTTAACCAACTGAGCCACCCAGGCTCCCAAAGATGTAAAAACATTTTAAATTTCAGATACTAAATTTAACTATAAACCAAGTTAAAGGATAATACCAAGTTGTATTATAGTACACTAACCAAGTTATTTTAGTAAGCAATCAAATGCCAACCTCAAGTAAGGCAGTACATTTCCCCTTGTTTTATATGTATTAATTATGAAATAGTTTAGAATTTTTTTAAGTTTATTTTTTGAGTAATCTGTACACCTAATGTGGGGCTCAAACTCAAGACTGCGAGATCAAGAGTTGCATGTTTTTCCAACTGAACCAGACAGGTGCCCCAAGTTTAGCATTTTAGAAAATAGGAATGTAAGCAAATAAGTTGAAAATTTTCTATTGAAATGCATGGAGTAAAAGAAGTTAAGAATATTTTTGCTTTTTAAAATTCCATAGATCTTGGGGCACCTGGGTAGCTCAGCTGTTTAAACATCTGACTCTTGATTTCAGCTATGGTCATGATTTCATGGTTTGTGGGATCAATCCCTGCTGGCAGCATAGAGCCTGCTTGGGATTCTGTCTCTCCCTCCCTCTCTGCCCATCCCTTACATGTATGCATGTTCTCTCTCAAAATAAATAAACTTTAAAATTATATGTGTTATATGTACAAATTATTGTGCACGTAATAATTTATTAAAAATCTGTTTCTTTTGTCAATAGCAATTTCATCATGAAAACCTGGTCAATCTGATTGAAGTTTTTAGACAGAAAAAGAAAATTCATTTGGTGTTTGAATTTATTGACCACACAGTATTAGATGAGTTACAACATTATTGTCACGGACTGGAGAGTAAACGACTTAGAAAATACCTGTTCCAGATCCTTCGGGCAATTGAATATCTTCACAATAATAATGTAAGTGCTTCAGAGTAAGCCAAACTATAGGCTGTATATGAATCATAAGTGCCCTTTATGAAGATTTAAAATTTATTTTCCTGTACAATATTAATTGAATTGGGTCACTACCTTAAAATTTAGTTACAGAATTGTAAAACATATTGACTACACAATAATAAAGCTATAACTATAACAATAGGGCAAACCAAGTTGGAATACTAAAGTATCAGTAATTTCATAAGGAAGAATCAACAGTCAATTGGGGTACCTTTTATTGTGGAAAGTACATTAAAATGTCGGGCTGGCTCAAATGAAGGGATGTTTGGAGATAGGAACTGGAAACTAGGACAGTGTAATGGCAAATGAATGTCAATACCTTTACGGAAAGAAAGAAAAAATAAAGCGGCTAAGAGGTACGGAGCCTTGTTTAACATGAAAAAATTAAGACAGGAAAGAAGATCAATTGTTCTGCTTAAAAAAAATTTTTTTTTAACTTTTGTTTATTACTGAGAGAGACACAGAGCATGAGTGGGGGAGGGGCAGAGAGAGAGGGAAACACAGAATCTGAAGCAGGCTCCAGGCTCTGAGCTGTCAGCACAGAGCCCTATGTGGAGCTCGAACTCACAGACCACGGGATCTGACCTGAGCTGAAGTAGGACGTTTACCTGACTGAGCCACCCAGGCACCCCTCACGTGTTCTGATTTTTAATGTTGCCTTTAGCATTGCCGAGTAAGTGTTTAGCTCTGCAGGTTTTGTTGTTGTTGATCTGTTTATTTTGAGACAGACATAGATAGCACAAGCAAGGGAAGGGCAGAGAGAGAGGGAGAGAGTGAGAGAATCCCAACTAGGCTCCACAAATGTCAGCAGAGAGCCCAATGTGGGGATCGATCTCACGAACCTGAGATCACAACGTGAGCCAAAACCAAGAGTCTGACACTCAACTGACTGAGCCACCCAGGAGCCCTGAGCTCAGCAGGTTTTCGTGGAGTTTTTTGTTCCCAACTTGAGCTCTACTTTCTGGAAAGCTAGATATATATATTCAGTAAGAATAGTTTTATTAATAAATAGTTTTATTAGTAAATGATATAGCATCTATATATCCTAGGCTTTCTCGTATATCTTAATTTCTAATTCTCTGTCTTGCTAATAGGGTATTTCACTTTATGGTTTTGAAAAATGTGGTTGTGGGGCGCCTGGGTGGCGCAGTCGGTTAAGCGTCCGACTTCAGCCAGGTCACGATCTCGCGGTCCGTGAGTTCGAGCCCCGCGTCGGGCTCTGGGCTGATGGCTCGGAGCCTGGAGCCTGCTTCCGATTCTGTGTCTCCCTCTCTCTCTGCCCCTCCCCCGTTCATACTCTGTCTCTCTCTGTCTCAAAAATAAATAAATGTTAAAAAAAAATTAAAAAAAGAAAAATGTGGTTGTGATACCAACTAGAATTCAGATTGTAATTTCCTTGCCAGCTGGATCCTTGGGGAGGCAGTATAATGTAATAGTTAAGAGCACAGTCTGTGGAATCAGACTATCCTAGGTTTTCACCCACCAGTTCTGCTATGGATAACAACACAACTTGTGCAGTTCACAGCTCACTGCAGTAGTGCACAGTGACAGGTGGTAGCACCATTACTCTCTGGTCCCAGGAAAGTTATCTAACCTCTCTGAGTCTCATCCTCCTCATCTATAAAATGATACTATAGGGGTGCCTGGGTGGCTCAGTCGGTTCAGTGTCCGGATTTGGCTCAGGTCATAATCTCACAGTTCGTGGGTTCGAGCCCCACATCGGGCTCTGTGCTGACAGCTGGGAGCCTGGATCCTGCTTCGGATTCTGTGTCTCCCTCTCTCTCTGCCTTTCCCCCATTCACACGCTGTCTCTGTGTCTCTCAAAAGTGAATAAATGTTAAAAATTAAAAAATAAATAAATAAAATGATACTATAGTAGTACATCACAGATTTTTTGTAAAGGTTGACATTAGGTAGTATGTATAATGTATTTAGCACTGTGTCAAGCATATTTTAAGGCTTAATAAGTATTGCTGGTAAGGAGTCAGGAATAGTTGTGTTATCTGTATGCCTATAGTGCCTTATCTATTTAAAATGTTTCTTGAATTAAGGGAGAGACCACTATGTGCTATACTCTGAGTAGAGGACTTCAAAGAGGAAGTAAAACTAAAGTAAGTCGAACTTGGAATTGTAGCTAGGATTTCACTGGAATAAAGAAAAAATAAATTCAGATGGGGTATTACTGTGAGAATAGTGGCAGGCCTGAGCAGGGGACTCAGAGAGTGGTGATAAGTGGGGTTTGCATAGACTAGGTAAAGGGTGGTAAGATTGCACAGGTGCCCTGCGGAGAGGTTTCCAGTGTCCTGAGGTTCATCCTCAAAGAGTTTGGACTTTTTCCAGAGGATACTGGGAAACCATGGAAGGTTTTTGAGCCTGGCTGTAACAGGATTAAAATAACACCTAAGCTTATTTTGGCAAGGATGTCAAAGTGTAGAGGATAAGTATGGGTAGAAGCAGGTCAGGTGAGAGGCTGTTGTGATAATCCAGATATGAAATGGTAAGGGCTTGGAATAGGTAGAGAAGGGATGGCAAAGGGAGAGAATGGAGACTTCAAAAGAGAAATGAGGAGCGCCTGGGTGGCTTGGTTGGTTTAGCATCCTACCCTTAATTTTCAGCTCAGGTCATGATCTCAAAGGTTGTGAGATCAAGGCCTGCGTTGGGCTTTGCGCTGTCAGTACTGACTCCTTTTGGGATTCTCTCTCTCCCTCTCTCTCTGCCCCTCCCCTGTTTGTACTTGCTCTCTCTCAAAAACAAAACAAAACAAAACAAAACAAAACAAAAAACAGAAAGAAATGATAAGATGTGGGGACTAAGTAGATATGAGAAGGATGTGAATAAAATGAGAAATCAAAGAATTACAAGGTTTTTAATTTGAGAGCAGAAGAATTTTGGTACCATTGACAGTCACTGGTTTTATTTAGAAGAGGGAATTGCTTTTAGAAATATTGTGTATTTTAAAAGACAGTGAGAATTTCTAAGTAAAAATAGTGGTTGACCAATTATTTAACATGGTCTTTCTAGGAAGTTGTCAGAACTGGGTATCTTTGGGATTTGGGAATCTTCCTCTTAGAGACTTTGGTTGAAGAGGTAAGGATGGATTATTCTCCAAGGAACAGAAAGAAAAAGTCCTCAGCACCAAGTATGGAAGAATACCCATAGAGTTGTTGGAGCAGCAGAGAAAAAGGCCTGGACAGAAGCACCTAAATTCTTTTATTCTCTTTGTCTTATCTAGGACCTGAAGTAAAATTATGCATGTCTCTCACCTCACAGAATATTGAAAAATTAGTAACCCTTGAGAATTAAGGCAGCCATGAGTGAAGTGGCTCATTAGAATATTATTATGCTTATTATCTGGATATCTGGATTCTGGCCTTGATGTAAGTTTATCTTCATGTTGACAAAAAGGAAAGGAAAACTTAAGAAAGGAAAACTTTATTTTCCTAGTATCTCCAAATTTCAGTTGAGTGGTTTTTTATATAATTGAAATGTCTGAGATATTATCTACTGTGATACCCCATGTTACTTTTTTTTAAACATTTATTTATTTTGAGAGAGAGAAAGAGCACGGGCAGGGGCAGGGAGAGACAGAGAGAGAGAATCCCAAGCAGGCTCTGCGCTGTCAGCACAGAAGCCTGACATGGGGCTCAATCTCACAAACTGTGAGGTCATGATCCGAGCCGAAATCAAGAGTAGGATGCTTAACTGACTGAGCCACGCAGGCATCCCCCATGTTACTTTTTTTTTTTTAATTTTTTTTTCAACGTTTATTTATTTTTGGGACAGAGAGAGACAGAGCATGAACGGGGGAGGGGCAGAGAGAGAGGGAGACACAGAATCGGAAACAGGCTCCAGGCTCTGAGCCATCAGCCCAGAGCCCGACGCGGGGCTCGAACTCACGGACCGCGAGATCGTGACCTGGCTGAAGTCGGACGCTTAACCGACTGCGCCACCCAGGCGCCCCTCCCCATGTTACTTTTAATAAGAATTTATGAAGTCAGATATAGTTCAGTACCAGTAAAGGCTTTTTATCTCCAGAAGTACTCATTTACTTTCTTTTTATAAAATATAGAAAATATGCTTTCTATATTGGTTTTTAGGCAGCTTAAATAAAAATTTACTGTTCAGTTGGAGTAACTAGTTAATTATCTTTTTCATTCTGGTTGTTTTTATAATTTAAAATTTTGATCTGCTTAATAGTATAAGCCTCTTATACCTGAAACAAATGTAACACTGTGTGTCAATTTATATTTGAATAAAAAATTTTGAAAATATATTATAAAATACCCAAACAATGTAGCATGAGATTATGTGCTGTTCGTGGTGACATGCACCACTGGTCGCCCACTATCAAACACACAAATGAGAGTTGCCTGTGTCTGGCTTTAATGGAAGCGAGTGTGATATCATATAATTTCAGCTAATTATTTTAGAGGAAATGGGTCTGACAGATTAAAACTGTAAACATTACATCTCACCATGCTAGTATTTCATTATAATAATTAAAAAAAACCCTCAAAGTTTTAGAATTCATGTGATAATTCAGACTGCTTATTATTTACTTACAGGGAAAATACCATACTGTGCACAAAGTTGTAAACGTCATGCAAATCAAAATAATTCCTCAAAGATAATCCATGTCCTACAAGCTTGTGAAACAATATTAAGTGATATGTGAACAGCTTGTTAATTCTAAATGAATAAAGTTTTGTGAATCCTGAAAAAAAAAAGTTTCTTTGAAACCATTTTGGAAGCAAAGTGTAAATGCAAATATTTGGCCCTTATGGGGAAGACATGGTTTTTTGTCTCCTCATCCATTTATTCAATAAATATTTATTGAGCATCTTCCAGTAACAATCATTGATTGTAGTGGGAGTTGAGGATGGAATCTTGAGTAAAAGACTTAGCTCCTACCCATATGGAGCTTCTTAAATTTTATTCGGTTTTCAGTAACCTTTATGAATTATAAATAATTTTGACTAATACCTAAGCACTGTCAATCTTTCTTAGCCCCACCCCACCTCCTACTCCACAAAGTCCTGCTTTCCTAAATTTAGGCCACTTTTGCATAGTTTTTTTCTTTTTTTCTTAATTTTTAAGGATTGTTTTGTTTATTTTTTGAGAGAGAGAGCGTAAGTTGGGGAGGGGCAGAGAGAGAGAGGGGGACAGAGGATTTCAAACGGGCTCTGTGCTGACAGGCTGACAGCAGCAACTCTAATGGGGGGCTGGAACTCACAAACTGCGAGATCATGACCTGAGCCAAAGTCAGACACTTAACCCGACTGAGCCACTCAGGCGCCCCTGCATAGTTTTCTTAACTCTGCTTTGGATTTTAAACTCCTAGTCTTCCAAATAAGAAATTGTTATTATTTGAATAATGTTATTTTTAACATTTTAATATGTAATATGTTTTAACAATATTTTGCTACGTGAGCTTCAGCTATTTTGTTTTCTGAAGTATTTTAAATTATTGGTACCCTGACATTTTATTTTTAAATACATCACTATCTATCTCTTTAAAAAAGCAAATTTTCCTGTATAACTTCAGAATCATGATTACATCTACACAACTAAAAATAATTCCTTAACATCATCTAATACCAAATTTATATTAAAATGTAGCTAATTGTTCCTAAATGTCTTTTAGAGTGATTTATTAAGATCAGGATTCAGTCAAGGATTCCATTTGGTTTTTAGGGCATAAGGGAATCCCCAGTCTTTTGGTCTACCTCAGACATTCTATTCAGCCGTTTTCTGGAAACTACTAGCTTATTTTTTCATATGCACATTAGCATTTAATTGTATAACATCCAACTGGAAAGTTTATTTAATTGAAGTTCTGGGTGACTTAAAATCGGGTTTTCTGAGGCTGTTAGATGATAGGGAAATTAGAACTCTCTGTTCAGATGAGTGTTAACATTTAAGCACACACGACTGTATAAACAGAAGTATTATAATCAGATTTTTAGGGGTACCTGGGTGGCTCAGTTGATTAAGCATCCAACTTCATCTCAGGTCATGATCTCACGGTTCATGGGTTCAAGCCCTGTGTCAGGTTCTGTGCTGACAGTTCAGAACCTGGAGCCTGCTTTGGATTCTGTCTCCCTCTCTCTGCCCTTCCTACGCTCACACTCCGTCTCTCTCTCAAAAATAAATAAAACATTAAATAAATAAATAAATCAGGGGTACCTGAGTGGCTTAGTTGGTTAAGCATCCAACTTCAGCTCAGGTCATGATCTCGCAGTTCGTGAGTTCAAGCCCCGCATTGGGCTCTGTGCTGACAGCCCAGAGCCTGGAGCCTGCTTCAGATTCTGTGTCTCCCTCTCTCTCTGTCTCTCCCCCACTCACTCTCTCTCTCTCTCTTTCTCTCAAAAATAAAGATTAAAAAAATGTTTTTAATAAAAAAACAATAAATAAGTCAATCAGATTTTTAAAAATCTTTTTTGGAGGAGCGGGTGCCTGGGTAGCTCAGTCAGTCGGTTAAGCATCCAACTTCAGCTCAGTTCATGATCTCACAGTTCATGGGTTCAAGCCCCACATTGGGCTCCTTGCTGTTAGCTCAGAGCCTCTTTAGATCCTCTGTTCCCCCCCCCCCCTTCCCCTCACCCACTTCTTCTCTCTCCCAAAAATAGACATTGATGGGGCGCCTGGGTGGCTCAGTCAGTGAAGTGTCTGACTTCCGCTCAGGTCACGATCTCACGGTTTGTGGGTTCGAGCCCCGCATCAGGCTCTGTGCTGACAGCTCGGAGCCTGGAGCCTGCTTCGGATTCTGTGTCTCCCTCTCTCTCTGCCCCTCCCCTGCTCATGCTCTGTCTCTCTCTGTCTCAAAAATTACTAAAACATTAAAAAAAATAGACATTGAAAAAAAAAAGTTTCATTGGGGCGCCTGGGTGGTTCAGTCTTGTTTTTGGCTCAAGCCAGAATCTCACAGTTCATGAGTTTGAGCCCCATGCTGGGCTCTGCACTGACAGAGCAGAGCCTCCTTGAGATTCTCTCCCTCCCTCTGTCTCTGCCCCTCCCCTGGTCAGTTTCTCTTTCAATCTCAAAATAAATAAATAAACACTTGAAAAATAAATAAATAAAAATCTTTACGTTTTAAAATTCTTTTTAAATTTCTTTAAATTCCATTTAGCATACAGGGTAATATTAGTTTCAGGTGATAAATCAGACTTCAGTATGGAATTTTATGTAGTTCTGGTACATTCCACCACAAAGTAAAGGAGAAGCAAACTCCTTGTTTGAATTCTAGGTCTGATAGTTCACACTATGTACAAAAACTAACTCAAAATTTATCAAAGACCTAAGTATAAGAGGTAAAACTATAAAAGTCTTACAAGAAAATGTAGGTGAAAATCTGTGTGACCATTTATTAGTCGATACTTTTTTTTTTAAGATTTATTATTAAGTAATCTCTCCACCCAATGTGATGTGTGAACCAAGAGCTGCATGCTCTGCCCTCTGAGCCAGCCAGGCGCCCCTAGGCAATAGTTCTTTACATATGACATCAAAAGCAAAAGCAATAAAAAAAATAATAAATTGGATTTCATCAAAATTAAAACTTTGGCGCATCAAAGGACACTATCAAGAAAATAAAAAGTTCAGGGGCTCGTGGGTGGCTCAGTCAGTTAAGCATCTGACTTGGGTTCAGATTATGATCTCACGGGTCATGAGTTCAAGCTCCACATTCAGCTCTCTGCTGTCAGCACAGAGCCCACTTCAGATCCTGTCCCCTCCTTGCATGTACGCATGCTCAAAAGTAAATAAACATTAAAAAAGAAAAGAAAGGAAAGTAAAAAGTTCACAGGAAAGGGAGAAAATATTTGCAAATCATATATCTGATAAATATCCAGGATATGCAAAATACAACTCAAGTATAAAAAGATAACCCAATTTAACATTTTTCAAAGGTATATAAATGGCTGATAGCACATGAAATGTGCTCAATATCATTAGTCATTATGAAAATACAAATCGAAATTACAGTGAGAAGTCACTTCACACCCACCAGGCTGGCTGTAATTTAAAAAGCAGGCAATGAGGGCGCCTGGGTGGCGCAGTCGGTTAAACGTCCGACTTCAGCCAGGTCACGATCTCGCGGTCCGTGAGTTCGAGCCCTGCGTCAGGCTCTGGGCTGATGGCTCAGAGCCTGGATCCTGTTTCCGATTCTGTGTCTCCCTCTCTCTCTGCCCCTCCCCCATTCATGCTCTGTCTCTCTCTGTCCCAAAAATAAATAAACGTTGAAAAAAAAATTAAAAAAAAAAAAAGCAGACAATGACAAATTTTGGTGAGGAAGTAGAGAAATTGGAACCTTTATACGCTGCTGGTGGTGGTATAAAATGGTGCAGATGGTATGGAAAACAGTTTGGCAATTCCTCCAAAGGTTAAATAAAGAACTACCATGTGACCTAACAATTCTCCTCCTAGGTATCTACACAATAGAATGGAAAACATGTGTTCACATAAAAACTTGCACAAGAATATTCATAGAAGCATTATTCATAATACCTAAAAAGTGGAAACAACTCAAATATGTATCAAGCTGATGAATGGATAAACAAATGAGGAATATCCATATGGTGAAATATATTCAGCCATAAAAAGGAATTAAGTACTGATACGTGCTACACCATGAAAGCTCCTTGAAACTTCACGTTAAATGAAGAAATTGAGATGTAAAAAACCACACAGCATAAATTCCATTAAAATGAAACATTCAGAACTGGCAAATTCTTATTTGCATATCTTCTTTGAAGAAATGTCTATTCGGGTCCTTTACTAATTTTTATTATTTTTTAAACATTTTTTTAATGTTTATTTTTGAGAGAGTACGAGCAGGGGAGGGACAGGGCGGGGGGGACAGAGGATCTGAAGTGGGCTCATCTGACAGCAGTGAGCCCAATGTGGGGTTTGAGCTCACGAATCATGAGATCACAACTGGAGCCAAAATCAGACACTCAACCGATTGGACCACCCAGGTGCCCGCTTTACTAGCTTGTCTTTTTATTGTTGAGTTGTATTTTATGTATTTTGGATACTAGATGCTTATCAGAGATGGAATTTGCAAATATTTTCTCCTATGAGTTGTCTTTTTGCTTTCTTGATAGTGTTCTAATTATGGTGTGCTAATTATTTCTGACCAAGGCCCCAGGAGAAAGGCTTTTTGCACTGGGCAAGCTCTACTTTCAATCAAATAAATGGAAGATTTCTAGTGGGATTTTTCAGTGATTTGTCAGATCAAATAATGACAGCTACCTTGGGAAAGGGGCTTTGGAGGGGATAAGACACTGTTCTTCTTTCTCTGGGAGCTGCTAGGCTTCTGGTTTTCCCCATGATTTGGGGGACTGTTGGTTTACCAAACTACCAGGAACTAGGGAGAAAGAAGTAAAATAAGTCAAGTTAAGAATACTATATGGGTAGGAGTGACTGGCTGGCTCCAACAGTAGAGCATGTGACACTTGCTCTTGGGGATAATGAGTTCAAGTCCCATGTTGGGTGTAGAGCTTACATAAAAAAATACCACATGCGTCATAGGTTTTATGTTTTAACTTTTTAAAGAAACTGTCAAAAAAAAAAAAAAAAAGAAAGAAAGAAACTGCCATACTGTTTTCCAAAGTGGCTGTATCATTTTACATCCCCACCAACAAATTACTTCCTCCCCAATACTTGTTTTTTGTCATTTTGATTGTGGCTATTCTAGTGGGTGTGAAATGGTGTCTTATTTTTTTGAGAAGTAAAATTGTCTTTATTTACAAGTGATATGATCATCTACATAGAAAACCCTATGGAATCTACAATAAAATTAACAGAACTAATTTGTAAATTTATTGCAGTTATGGGATATAAGGGATATATGGGATATAAGATTTATATACCAAAATTAATTGTATTTCTATATGTTGGCAATCAACAATCAGAAATTGAAATAAAGAATACCATTAAATAGGGGCACCTGGCTGGCTCAGTCAGTGGAACCTGTGACTCCTGATCTTGGGGTTGTAAATTCAAGCCCCAGGTTGGGTGTAGAGATTAGTTAAAAATAAAATCTTAAAAAAATGCCATTAAACAGCTTCAAAAATACGAAATACTTAGGGAGAGTCTGACAAAAGATGTACAAGAACTATAACCTGAAAATTACTAAACATTGAGAGAAATTAAAGAAGACCTAAACAAGTTGAAGGAAATACTGTGTTTATGGAGGTCACAGTGTGATAGTAGAAGGCCAAGGAGGATCTAGTCAAACACGGGTTTTACAAGTTGGGATTTAGAGTGTGCTTGGTTCTCAAGGATAACAAAATTCCACATGTTGTCATGATTTTAGTTGTTGAATAGAATGAAAATACAAGCGTATCAACTGAGTGCATCTTTCTGCTTCGTTTTTAAAAGACTGAGGAGGAAAGTGATAGATATCTGGTGGGCAGAATATGTGAAGTGGTATCTTAATGTGCTTTTCCATGTCGGCTTTTGCTCATGTTATATCTTTAGATCTTGGCATAATGCCTAGCATATACTACTCATTCAATAAAAGTTGTAGAAATGAAAAAGGATTAATATAGGGGTGCCTGGGTGGCTCAGTCAGTTAAGCATCTGACTCTTAATTTCAGTCAGGTCATGATCTTACAGTTGGTGGGACTGAGCCCCGTGTGGGACTTTGCGCCGAGAGCATGGAGCCTGCTTTGGATTCTGTCTTTCCCTCTCTCTGTGCCTCTCCCCACCAACTAATAAACAAACTTTAAAAAAGGATTAATATAGTTTTATATATGGTACATTTAAGGTGTCTCATTACCCCAAATTAATGTTTTGGCCACTTATGAAGGGAAACTGAGTCAGAACAAGAGCCAATCCCAAACACTTATAGCAGTAAGTTGTATCAACAAGGAAAGATGCCAGATTTCTGTCACTGAGATATTTTCACTTGTGCTATGATACTTTGTTAGTGATGAGAATATGCTTCATTCATAAAATTTTTAAATTCCTTTGTTTTAGGCACTGTACTGGTCACTGGGGATATAGCTTAAATAATACAGAAATCTTGCTCTCATGGCGTTTATAGTCTAGTGGGAGTTAAAAACAAGTAAACAGGCAATTAATAAATAGCATGACAAATAATGTAATGGGGGAAGTACAGAATGATGTGAGAACACATGTTGGCAATCAACAATCAGAAATTGAAATAAAGAATACCATTAAATAGGGGCACTTGGCTGGCTCAGTCAGTGTAGTCTGTGACTCTTAATCTCGAGGTTGTAAATTCAAGTCCCAGGTTGGGTGTAGAGATTACTTAAATACTAACATAAATTTATATTACTAATATAAATATATAAGCTATGACCTAAGGAAATAGGTGGCCAGGCAAAGTGTTCTAGGCAATTGGAACAGCATCAGCAAGTGCATAGAGATGAGACAAACCTTGGAAACTTAGGAAACGAATATTGTATAGGCTAGGGAAGTGAGGGCCAAATTCTAGAAGGCATTATAAGCCATTTTAAGGAGTTTCAAATTTGTTCTATGGGATGGGAAATCCTTGAAGAATGTTAAGCAGAGAAGTCACATGATCACACATGTAATTTTTTTAAAGTTTATTTTTTTAGTAATTACTACACCCAGCGTGGGGCTCAAACCCATGACCCTGAGATCAAGAATCACATGCTCTTCCAACTGAGCCAGCTTGGTGCCCACACATGTGATTTTAAAATAGTACTCTGAGGGCAGCTGGATGGCTTAGTAGATTGAGTGTCTGACTCTTGATTTGGGCTCAGGTCATGTTCCCAGGGTCGTGGGTTCAAGCCCCATGCAGCACAGAGCCTGCTTGAGATTCTCTCTCCCTCTCTCTCTCTCAATCTCCCTCTCTCTCTCTCCCTCTCTCCTTCCCTCCTTCCTTACCCCTCTGCTCCTCTCCCCTGCTCATGATCTCTCTCTCTAAAGTAAAATAAAATAAAATAAAATAAAATAAAATAAAATAAAATAGTACTGTGACAGTGGATTGGAGGGGATCAGAATGAATTCAGGGAGACCATTTGGCAATGTAGTAATTTTGGTGAGAGAGTTGAGGGGACTTGAACTAGGGACAAAAATATATATTGGAGCTGAAGGAGAAAAATATCTTGGTTTCTGGCTTGAGATATGGGGTCAATGTTTGTTCCATCCATGGAACTAAAGGACTGTTGAAAACAGGTTTTGGGGAGAAAATGAAGCATTCAGTTTTGGATTTGCTAAGTTTGAGCTGTGTGTGGGTCAGCCTTGTCAGACTTCTTGTGGACTTCCAATCCTTGTGGAAATCAGGAGACATATCTTGGTTAGAGATAGAATTTGGAAATTATCAGTATATTGTTACTAAAGCTAGAAGTGTGGATGAGATTGAGATGGAGCAGCCAAGAGGTGGGAAGAAAGCCAAGAGAATATGGTGTCTCCATGATAGGTGACGAAAGTGGTAAAAAAACCAATGAGTAGATGTCATTGCCCAGGGAACAGGATGTGTGAGAAAAGAAAGCCTGGGCCAGAATCCTACATTTAAGAGACAAATAGAGAAAGAGGAACTGCCACCGAAATGGAAGGGACTGGGAGAATTTTAGGTCCCAGAAATCAGGAAGGGAGGAATAGTTGGCAACATTTTTACTCTAATATGTCAAGTAAGATACATATTGGGGCAGTCTGATA
This sequence comes from Prionailurus bengalensis, assembly GCF_016509475.1. Classification (NCBI taxonomy): domain Eukaryota; kingdom Metazoa; phylum Chordata; class Mammalia; order Carnivora; family Felidae; genus Prionailurus; species Prionailurus bengalensis. The sequence goes on along the minus strand of NC_057343.1, from coordinate 111,713,170 downwards.
GAATGTGGGAACAAATGACATTAAGGAATATTTTATATTCCTTATATAAGGAATGATTACTTTAAGGAATATTATATTATTACTTTAAGGTTATATTACTTTAAGATTATATTACTTTAAGATTATATTACTTTATATTATATTACTTTATATACTTTAAGGTTATATTACTTTAAGGAATAAATGAGTGATGAGAAAAAAAAGACTTAGTAAAGATAATGTCTTCAAGAGGTTTAGCTGTGAAGGAATGAGAGAAGGGGCAGTTGTATCTAGAATGGCACAGGGTTAAAGGAAAGTTAACTTGTTTTTCATTATGTTCTTTTGATTACCTTTCTTTTTAGGAATGTGATTTTCCTTTTTAGTATTATATCTGTTTTCTTGGCTTCATTTCATTTTGAGGTGACAAGAATTGAAAATATGTACTTATTTAGCTTTTGCATTGTGCAGTTAATCCTTTGCCTGCGGTAAGAAAATAGCTTTATTGTCTTAATTAGCTAGATTATCTCTGTATAATTTTTGAGTGATCCTCTAGATAATGAATTCTCATTTTAATGTATTGCATCTTCTGTTTGTTTTTTAGATCATTCATCGAGATATAAAACCTGAGAATATTTTAGTATCCCAGTCAGGAATTACTAAGCTCTGTGATTTTGGTTTTGCACGAACTCTAGCAGCTCCTGGGGACATTTATACGGACTATGTGGCCACACGCTGGTATAGAGCTCCAGAATTAGTATTAAAAGATACCTCTTATGGAAAGTACGTATATTTTGGGATCCTGTCTGGCCTTTCCTGGCCATCTCTTTTTTTCCCTTTGTGTGTCTGTCTCCCCTACTATTGACACCCTCTGCCTTCTGCTTCTGGGTTGGAGATAAGAAAGGGATGCCTCTTAAAAGAACAGACAGACCCTGTAGGCACCTGCCCTGCTAGATAATGGTGTTACCATGCTTGCCCTCTGCTGCTGAGTGGCCCCAACCCCAGGTGACCTGTGCTGACATCCCTTAGGTTGTATCCGTGCTTGCTTTAAGCTGTGCCCCCACCATGGCAGAGTGACGTCTGTTTCTCTTTAACCTCTATATTCTGCAAAGATTTCAAAATCATTTACCTCGCTCTGCTGGCATTACCATAGGAACTGCCAAGTTTCCTATTTTCCAGAATATGGCACCCTCTTTACAAAGTCTGGCAAACAATTTTTAGATTGTGCTGTTCTAGATACTTTAGAAAGTAGCGTTGTCTCAGTCTTTTATGAAACAGTAGAAACAGTACATGAAATGGCAATCTAATATATAAATAACAAATCTTGATGTGCATAAAGGGACCAAGTAGTCCAACTTAATACAAGAACTGGCGGTGGGGTGGGGGGCATGGATAATTCTCAAACACCTTTTCTAGAAATCATTATTCTGTTTTTACAATAATATCTAACTTTAATGAGTATTTACTTCGTGGCCAGGAACTTTCTAAATGCTTTACATGCATTAAACAATTTTATTTCCTCAATGACTCTGTGATAACGTGCTGCTGTTATCATCCCCATTTTGTTTTATTTTTTAAAATTTTTATAAATGATAATATGGATATTTTATTTAAAATATTTTTTATTTGACTATAGTTGAAGGGCATCTGGCTAGGTCAGGCTGTAGACCATGTGACTTTTGATCCCAGGGTTGTGAGTTCCAGTCCCGTGTTGTGTGTAGACATTACTTAAAATAAAATCTTAAAAAAAAAAAAAAGAAAGAAAATAGTTGACACACAATACTACATTAGTTTGAGGTGTACAATACAACAATTCAGTATCTGTTTACATTATGCTATGCTCAGTACAAATGTAACTACCATTTGTCACCTTAAAATACTACCATAATATCTATTGACTATATTCCTTATGTTGTGCCTTTTATTCCTGTGACTTAATCATTTTGTAACTGGAAGTCTGTATCTCCTACTACCCTTCACCCATTTTGCCCATCCTCCTCATCATCCCCATTTAAAACAAAAGGATATAAAACACAGGTAAACTAACTGGCCCAAGGTCATTCCTGAGTACCTTTTCTTTAAAAAAATTTTGTTTTAATGTTTATTTATTTTTGAGAGAGAGAGAGAGACAGAGCACAGCTGCGGAAGGGCAGAGAGAGAGGAAGACACAGAATCTGAAGCAGGCTCTAGGCTCTGAGCTGTCAGCACAGAGCCTGACATGGGGCTCATACTCACAAACTGTGAGATCATGACCTGAGCCGAAGTCGGACACTTAACCGACTGAGCCACCCAGGCACCCCTAAGTACCTTTTCAACTATACTTCCCACTGATCCCTACGTACACCATCTCTGTGCCTCAGTTACTTTATCTGTATAATGGAAATAATAATAGGACAAGCTTCATAGGTTTGTGGTGAGAATCAAATGACTAAATGAATGAAAAAGATTAAAATATAATAAATACTCAATAAGTGAAGCCCCATAAGATCTGTGTCCCAGTTTTACCCTCTCTTCATGATATCTTAAATTCCTTTTCTCATGCACCTGCTATTCCTAACCCTTGCCCCCAAATCATATCCCCTTCTAAATCTTCTTGTTCATTGTGTGTAAATTTTGTGCCAGTTAATACTAATATGATCTAGTTCTAGCTTTTTTTAAAAAAATGCTTCCTGGGGCGCCTGGGTGGCTCAGTTGGTTAAGCGTCCGACTTCGACTCAGGTCACGATCTCGAGGTCCGTGAGGTTGAGCCCCACGTCGGGCTCTGGGCTGATAGCTCAGAGCCTGGAGCCTGGTTCGGATTCTGTGCCTCCCTCTCTCTCTGCCCCTCCCCCGTTCATGCTCTGTCTCTCTCTGTCTCAAAAATAACTAAACGTTAAAAAAAAATTAAAAAAAAAATGCTTCCTGCTGAAAGATAAGTTCCTTGAGAACAGGTATAATCTCTTGTATTCCACAGAGCCAAAATTGGTGACTTGTACGTGGTAAATTTGGCTTCTATGGGACTTCACATTATGTCTGAAATAAATTTACTAGTGCATCTTTAAAAAAAAATCGTTTTATTGTGAAACAACACAGAGATACAAAAAATCCAGCACAACAAATGTACAGTCTTAGCAGCAGATCAAAAAATAGAATTTTGGAGTTAAGGGTTGGTTGAAATAGGTGAAGGGGATTAAGAAACACTTACAATAAGCAATGAGTAGTGTATAGTGTATAGGATTGTTGAATCACATTATACACTTGAAACTAATATATATTAATTACACTTGAATAAAAAAATAGAATTTTTCTGCCCCCCTGAAGGCCCTCCATGTTCCCTGTTCCAATTTTATCACTCTCCCTTATCCCAAAAGTAACCATCTTGTTGATTTTTATTATATTCAGTTCCTCGTATTTCTTTACAGTTTTATCTACTTCCATAAGTGCATCTACTTAGTTTAATCTACACTTTTGTTACAACAATTTTTTTGAGATATGAGTCACATACCATAAAACTCACCCATTTAAATTGTACAGTTCAGGGGCACCTTGGGTGGCTCAGTTGGTTAAGCGTCTGACTTCAGATCAGGTCATGATCTCACAGTCCTGAGTTCAAGTTCCACATCGGGCTCTGTGCTGACAGCTTGGAGCCTGGAGACTGCTTTGGATTCTGTGTCTCCCTCTCTCTTTGCCCCCCACCCCCTCCCCCCCGGTCATGCTATATCTCTCTTTCTCAAAAATAATAAAAAACATTTTAAAAATCTTAAAAAAAACACTCATCACCTAACCCAAGATCATCTAGATTTTTTCCTATATTATTGTCTAGAAGTTTTATAGTTTTGTATATAATTTTTATATCTGTGATCCATTCTGAGTTAATTTTTGTGAAAATGTTAAGATCTGTGTCTAGCTTCTTTTTTCCCCCCATATATAGATGTCTAGTTGTTCTAGTATCATTTGTTGAAGATTTTCCTTTCTCTACTGGATTGTCCTTTCTCCTTTGTCAGTTTAAATCGTCTTTTCTCCTCTGTCAAAGTTTAGTTATTCTTGTGAGTCTAGTTCTGGACTCTATTCTGTTCTCTTCATCTGTTTATTCTTTCACCAATACCAGTGTCTTGATTATTGTAGCTTTATAATATGTCTTGAAGTTAAGGGGTATCTTTCCTCTGACTTTGTTCTTCTTCAACATTGTGTTGGCTCTTCTGGTCTCTTGCCTTACCATATTGTTAAAAACCAAAATTCAGCTGAGTAAAAGTTAAAGATCTTAATGGCTCGGAGTGCCTGGGTGGCTCAGTCGGTTGAGCATCTGACTTTGGCTCAGGTCATGATATCACCGCTTGTGGGTTCAAGCCCTGCGTCAGGCTCTGTGCTGATAGCTCAGAGCCTGGAGCCTGCTTTGGATTCTGGGTCCCGCTCTCTCTGTGCCCCTCCCTCACTCATACTCTCTCTCTCTCTCTCTCTCTCTCTCTCTCTCTCTCTCTCAAGAATAAATTTTAAAAAAACATTAAAAAAATTTCAATGGCTCTATTCAACGATTTGTGAATCAGGCAGCATTCCATCTAGCAGATAGAAAGGCACACCAAAGGGCTGTACAAAATAGAAAGACTTACATAGGCAAAAGAGGGCAAGGCAAGGAAGTTACTAGTAAAGAATAGATTATTTTTCACCTTCCTTTAGAGAATGGCAGGGTTCTGTCTGGCAGAAACTCAGGCAGCATTCAGGAGTGCTGATCAGGTAATTCCAAACTGACTAGTTTAATATCCCATTTCTGGGATAAGTTGAAGCAAATTAAGTTAAGTATTAAGCTTCAGTTTGGTGATGTGGGCTTAGCACAAGTGACTCAATTTTGAGCATGGTGTCTCTTTTTAAACTATGTATAAACAATATAAATTTAAATATTAGTTAAATTTTTAAAATATTTATTTATTTTTGAGAAAGAGAGAGAGAGACAGAGAACACGCATGCGTGAGTGGCAGAGGGGCAGAGAGAGAGGGAGACAGAATCCAAAGCAGGCTTCAGTCTCTGAGCTGTCAGCACAGAGCCCAACATGGGGCTCGAACTCACGAACCACGAGATAATGACCTGAGCTGAAGTTGGAGGCTCAACTGACTGAGCCACCCAAGTATCCCAACAATATAAACTTTAGAATCAGTTTGTTGGTATCCAAATTGGATTTTGACTGGGATTGCACCGAATCTATAGATCAAGTTGGGAAGAACTGAAATTTTGACAATATTGAGTCTTCCTATTCATGAATATACAATATTTCTCCATTTATATAGATCTTCCAGGATTTCTTTACTGAATTTTGCTTTTTTCACTTGAGAGTTTATCTTGGAGATCACTTAAAAATTTTTTTAAAAATATTTATTTATTTATCTGTTCACCCAGCATGGGGCTCGAAGTCATGACCCTGAGAGGAAGAGTTGCATGCTCTTTCCCCTGAGCCACTCAGGGGCCCCTCCTGGAGATCACTTTATTTTTGTTTAATTTTTATTAAAAATTTTTAAAAAATATTCATTTTGAGAGCGAGCGAGCGAGCAAGCATATGAGCAGGGGGAAGGGCAGAGAGAGGAGAGAGAATCCCAAGCAGTGGCTCAGGGCTTGATTCCATGAATTGTGAGATCATGACCTAAGCTGAAATATATAGTCGGATGCTTAACTGACTGAGCCACCCAGGCACCCCAGAATCACTTTATATTATCACATACCTTATCTTTTTAAACAGGTGAATAATATTTTGTTGTGTATTATACAAAATTTTACATAGCCTTTCTTCTGTTGATGGATGTTTAGGTTGTTTCCATTTTTTTTTCTACCACAAATAGTGCTTATTATTTATCTTTTATCATTTATCTTTGTGTTCAAGGGTGGGCAGATCTTTGTATAAATTCCTAGGAATAAAGTTGGTCAAAAGTATGTACATTTTTTTTCCTTTTTTTGAGAAGGGGAGAGAGAGAGAGAGAATGAGCAGGAGTTGTGGGGGGGTGGGTAGAAGGAGAATGAGAATCTCAAGTAGACTCCATGCCCAGTGCAGAGCTCAATGCAGGGCTTCATCTCACAACCATGCAATCAAGACCTGAGCCAAAATTGAGAGTGAGTTGCTTAACCAGCTGAGCCACCCAGGTGCCCCAAAAGTATGTGCATTTTTTATTTTGATAACTTTTGCCAATTTTCCCTTCAAATAAGTATAGTTTACACTCCCAAATGGGAGTGTACATGGGAGTATTCATTTTCCATAGCTTCACCGATACAGCAGTTACTGAATCTTATAATTTTTATCAATTGGATTAGAGAAAGATATATCTTACTGTAGTGTTTTTTTAAAAATTTTTATTATTATTATTATTTTAGTTTTGAGACAGAGAGAGAGACAGAGCATGAGTGGAGGAGGGGCAGAGCAAGAGAGGGAGACACAGAATCCAAAGCAGGCTCCAGGCTCTGAACTGTCAGCACAGAGCCTGATGCAGGGCTCGAACTCACAGACCACGAGATCATGACCTGAGCTGAAGTCAGACACTTAGCCAACTGAGCCACCCAGGCACCCCCTCACTGTAGTGTTTATATTTCTTCTGAATATGAGATAGGGCTGCTTTTTATCTGTTTAAAAGTCTTAGTAATATAAACTATCTTTTAAAAACTGGTTATGTCAGGGGCGCCTGGGTGGCTCAGTTGGTTAAATGTCCAACTCTTAATCTTAGCTCAGGTCATGACACTTTGTGGGATGGAGCCCCTAGCCCCTGCTTGGGATTCTCTCTCTGTCTCTGCCCCCTCCCCCTGCTTGCACTCACTTGCTCTAAATAAATAAGTAAACTTAAAAGAAAAACTGATTAATGGGAAAATGTTGGAATTATGAATGACTCACAACACCTTAAGATAAGTAAATGTAAATGGTAAAATATTTAAGATTTTTTATATTCCTTAAAAAACAAGATGATTTTGGTATTCAATTATTCTAATTAATAAGCCATTTATCATAATGTCCTTATATAAGTATTTGAAACAATTTTAGAATTATAGTTACTTTTCATCTGGACTACTACATGGCTTCTCATGTGATTTAAATATAATCTATTTAATATTGTTAATAAAATGTGATAATGTTTATATATATCCTAAAGTTGGGTTACGATACTAAGGTGAAAATTTATAAGTGATACCACTTAACTATTCTTTTTTCTTTGGCTGCAACTTTATTTAAAAATTTTTTTAGAAAAGGTATGTATTTCTCCATGAAAAAGCAATTTATTCTTGTTGTTTCAGACCTGTAGATATCTGGGCTTTAGGTTGTATGATCATTGAGATGGCCACTGGAAATCCCTATCTTCCTAGCAGCTCTGATTTGGATTTACTTCATAAAATTGTTTTAAAAGTAGGTAGGTACTACTGAAATATACTGTTAAATGCCTGAAATAGATATTGCCAGATCATGTCTGCTTGATATTCAGATTCAGTTTTTTCTTTATAAGAACAGGGAAGCATATTGTTTTGGTAGATGGCAGCAAGTGGAAGCCTTGGGCTGATAAAGAAAGTAGAAAATTCTCTGTTTTTGTAAATAATATTTTCTTTGCTAGGATGTAAATAGCTAAGACATTTGCTAATGATTGATAGTAAGAAAAATAGTACAGTAGGAAACTACTTCAAATTGTCTGAAAGTTGTTCTAAAGTTTTGGCTTCTACAAATATTTGCATCTCTGAAAGAGGACTTTTAAATAATAGAGTTGATTTAGATGTCTTTTTTTTTTTTAATTTTTTTTTTCAACGTTTTTTATTTATTTTTGGGACAGAGAGAGACAGAGCATGAACGGGGGAGGGGCAGAGAGAGAGGGAGACACAGAATCGGAAACAGGCTCCGGGCTCCAAGCCATCAGCCCAGAGCCCGACGCGGGGCTCGAACTCACGGACCGCGAGATCGTGACCTGGCTGAAGTCGGACGCTTAACCGACTGCGCCACCCAGGCGCCCCTAGATGTCCTTTAAAGTAGTTGGAGATAGAAAGTTACTGAGATTTTTTTTTTTTTTAGCCACAATAAATAACCAGGTACCTAAATAACTTATTCAAAAATACATTTGCTGAGGGGTGCCTGGGTGGCTCAGTTGGTTAAGCGTCCGACTTCAGCTCAGGTCATGATCTCACAATTTGTGAGTTCAAGCCCTTTGGTGGGCTCTGTGCCTGATGGCTCAGAACTTGGAGCCTGCTTCAGATTCTGTGTCTTTCTCTCTCTCTGTCCTTCCCCTGCTTGCACTCTGTCTCTGCCTCTCTCTCAAAAATAAATAAACATTAAATTTTTATTAAATTAAAAAAGTAATTAAAAATACACTTGATGAGAGCTGAATTATGATGATCTGCCTTGACTATCCAAACATTTTGATGGTTAGCCTTGCTCATGGAGTTTCAGTGATTTGTTTTTTTATATATTTCTGAATGAGGAGTTTGAGGAGCCCCTTTTGTGGTAGAGAGGCTATACATAAACATGTAATTACAGATCATGAAGAAGATACTGTGAGCAACCATAAAAATAATGAAATCTGGATAAATATTAATTAAAGATTTAGTTCAGAGTCTTAGAGCATCATACTTTTTTGGGTCATCTTTAAAGTTCTAGTTATTAGATTAATGTTAGAAAAAAACCCTAGAGATGATAGGATTACTTTTGTCCTTTTACAGATAAGGAAACTGAAGCATAGAAAGGAAAGAGATTTGCCCAAGTGCACAGCCCTATTTATAGCAAAACTGGCGCTAGAACTTAGCTTTCTCCACTGCTGTTTATGGTTCTTTCCATTCTACTACTACTCCATAGCCTTGTTTCTTCTTTGCAATATTGCTATTTCTAAATAATTTAGATATTTTAGCTGTTTTGAGTAAGGCTTTGCTGACGAACACTTGTTAGTTAAGCTATTTAGATGCCCATATGGAAATATGTAAAAGTTTGCGCTTTTCTTGATAACATCGTATATTATGTCTTATAATTTGGGAAATGAAAACGAACCTGGTGGTTTTAAATTTTCTACTGCTTACCTGCTATCAACAGATTACTGGGGAAACTTATGAACTTTTACTCTGTATTCAGATAGTGCTTTCTTCAACCTTAAAAAATTAACATAATTGTTATTCTCCCTTTTTAGTAATTTAATGCAAGTCACATAGCAATTTATTTTGATTTTAGATTAATTTCCTTGTTTTCTTATATTCATATTTTTTTTTCTTTCCAGGCAATTTGACACCTCATTTACAGAATATCTTTTCCAAGAGTACCATTTTTGCTGGGGTGGTCCTTCCTCAAGTTCAACACCCCAAAAATGCAAGAAAAAAATACCCAAAGCTAAATGGATTGTTGGCAGATATAGTTCATGTAGGTTAAGAATTAAGGACATATTTTGTGGAAATTTGCATAAATTATAATACAGTTTTAGGATATTACTTTAATGAAATTCCAAAAGGATTCGTAATGTTAACTGTTAACAGTTACTATATTCCTCTGTCTTTATGTCTTTAGTCCAGAGAAATTAAAATTCATAGACTATAAAACTGAAAGCTCCCTAGGATAATCCTGTCCATTATTTTTAGTTTATCCCAATTTTAATGATAATTCAGGATAAACTGGAAAAATTCAAAAGACTTGCAGTGTTTATCACCACCTTTTAACAGCCAGTCTACCCAAGTTAGGGATCTGTTCCTTGTACACTGGTATCGTAAGATATCTACAAGGCATTGGCAGCTGCAGTTTTAATTTTATAAATTCACCCTGAATTTGAAGAAAACAAAAACATCATACTGTATAGCACTTTCTAATTATTTTAAAATTTAAATTTTATTTTAAACTCGGTAATAAATATGCCAATATACTCAGTACTAAATTCAAAAAGTTAGAGAATTTACTGTGGAAAGTTAAATCTGCTTCTGTTTATTTTTTCTATCCAGCCAATTTCCTTTCCCAGGTCAAGTGAAGTATCTTATTTCTGATGTATAGCCCTTTAAAAAAAGTGGTTACCTAAATTTCAAAGTAAATATGGTGTAGTGTTTATCAGAAGGGGCTCTGGAATCACATAGACTAAAACTCAGCTGTGTCACTAATTAGCTCTGTAACCTTGGGAAAGTCACTTAATCTCTGTGCCCCAGTTTACTGGGCTATAAAACAGCTTTAACAGTCTTCATTTTCTGGGGCTGCAGAATTAAATGAGGTAATGGTGAAAATGTTCTGAGCACAGGGCCTTTGATAAACTATCAACAAATGTTAATATTAATTGTTGCTTTTGCTATTTAGGTAAACTTACTAACCGTATGATATGTAACATCTAAAGACTATTTTTAAAGGAAAAAATGATTTCATTGGTATCTGGAGAGAACTAGAATTTCGTAAGAATCAGATTTATTTACTACATTTTCAATTGAATTTATTTTATATATCATAGTTTTAATTCTACAAAGAATACGTAATGATTATAGAAAAAGTAGAAAATACATGATAAACAAAAAGGAGAAGTTAAGGTTTTCCCACAATCTGGAAAAATTACTGTTGATATTTTGATTTACATACTTCTAGGCTTTTGTCAACCAAATACATGCATAGAAATTTATGCTTTTTAAAAGATTTCATACTTCACACAGTGTTGTGTGACCTGTTTGTTATGTAACCATCTCAGTAAATATGGAACTATATCATAATTTTCAATGGTTACATGGTATTCCACTGTATGACTATAATATAGTTTGTTTAACTGATCCTACAATTTTGAACATTTGTTTTCAGGTTTTCTCTGTCACTATTGGTAACGATGCTTTAGTGAATGTCTTTTATTGAATTAATTAATTAATTAATTTTGAAATCTTTATTTATTTTGAGAGCAAGAAAGTATGAGCAGGGGAGAGGCAGAGAGAGGGAGAGAAAGAAACCCAAGCGGGCTTCCCACCATCAGCACAGAGCCCAGTGTGGGGCTGGATTTCCCTGAAACCATGAGATCATAACTTGAGCCAAAATTAACAGTCAGATGCTCACGTGACTAAGCCACCCAGGCAGCCTAGTGAACATCTTTTAAATATGTCTTTTTGAACTTATTTTATTATTTTTTAGGATAAATTCCTAGAATTATGATTAGCGGGCCACAGGGTTTACACTTTTTCAGAATTAAAAAAAAAAATTTTTTTTAATGTTTATTTTTGAGGGAGAGACTCAGAGACAGAGCATGAGTGGGGGGGGGGGTGGTGGGGGGGGACAGAGAGAGAAGGAGACACAGAATCCAAAGCAGGCTCCAGGCTCTGAGCTGTCAGCACAGAGCCTGATGTAGGGCTCGAATCCATGAAACGTGAGATCATGACCCGAGCTGAGATCGGCTGCTTAACCGACTGAGCCACCCAAGCGCCCCATTTTTCAGAAGTTTTGATATATTGTTCTATATTTTCCCCCAGAAAGGTTTTACTGATTTATACTCAAGTACTCCCAAGCAGCATTGGATATAAATTCCCACTCTCAATCTAACATTGGATATTACAGTTTTAAAAATATTTGCCTATTTTTTATTGTTTAAAAAATGTTTATTTATTATTTTAAGAGAGAGAGAGAGCATGAGCAGGGGAGGGGCAAAGAGAGAGGGAGAGAGAATCTTAAGCAGGTTCCATACCCAGTGTGGAGCCTGACATGGGGCTCGATCCCACAACCCTGGGATCATGACCTGAACCAAAATCAAGAGTCTGATGCTCGACTGACTGAGACACCCACATTCTCCTATTTGCCTATTTTTCAAAAGTAACACCTATACTCAATGTGGCGCTCAAACTCATAACCTCAAGATCAGGGGTCACATACTCCACTGACTGAGCCAGCCAGGCATTACAAAATATTTGCCGATTTAATAAGTTTAAAATAGCATCTTTTTTTTAGTTGCAGTTATATGATTACAGGAAAGGTTGAATATATTACCTTTATTATTAATATAATACAATATAAATTGGCCATAATAATGAAAAATTATTAGTATATAATATATAATATAAATCTATAGAAATAATATAAACAATATTTAAGAATGATTAACTATTTGTCAGTTAGACCATCTTTTTTCATATAGATTTGTGAAGTAATAAGCATATTAGTCTTTATCATATATGTTGTAAATATTTTTCTTCAACTTGAATAATCCTGTGACTTGGTTTGCCACATTTATCATAGACAAAATACTTATACATGCTTGGGTCTTTTTCTATTTCATTGATTTCTTTCTTTAGTCTAGTGTAAGTACCAGTTTAATTGATTATTGTAACTTTATTTTTGTTTTTAATTACTCCTTCCCACTTTTATTTTATTTTAGGTTTTATTTTTAAGTAATCTCTATACTCAACATATGACTTTAACTCAGAACCCTGAGATCAAGCGTAACATGCTCCACTGACTGAGCCAGTCAGGTGCCCCGATTATTGCAACTTTAAAATACATCTTAATATTTGGGCAAAGCATGTATCATTTCCTAGATTTAAATTTTGTAAGCAACTTTATTGTGACATAATTTATATACAGTAAACTACACATACTTAAAATTTGCAATTTGATGAGTTTTGATAGGTGTATACACCTATGAAACCACCACCACAATCAAGATATCTAACATTTCCATCACCCTACAAAATGTCCTTTTGTCCTTTTACAATCTATCTTTCCCATCATTTCAGTTCCCAGACAACCTCTGAGTTGCTTTCTGTCACTGTAGATTAGTTCACATTTTCTAGAATATATATACATGGAATTACATAGTATGTACTCTTCAACTCAGCATTATGGTTTAGAGATTCATTCATGGCTTTGTGTGTATCAGTAGTTGATTCCTTTTTATTGCTGAGTAGTAGTCCATTGTATGGATCTGTAGCAATTATTAATCTATTCCCTTGTTTTGGGTTGTTTCCTATTTTTGGCTGTTACAAATAAAATTGCTATGAACATTCATGTATATGTCTTTGTGTAGATGTATAGTTTTATTCTCTTGAGTAAATATCTAAGACTGAAATGGTGGGTGGGTTTAAGGTATGTGTATGTTTGATTTTTAATGAAACTGCCAGTCTGTTTCTCAAAGTATCATATTTTACATTTTCCAAACTAGGGCATAGATTTAAATTTTCTGGTTATATTATTCAGAGAAGGACTAATTTAGTCTACCTCTAATAGGCTATGACTTGGGCAGACTTTTTAACATTTTTCTTAATAAATTTTATTGACAGATTACTGTTACACTCTAAAATAAGTATATATTTTTAACTAGTTGCAGTTTTAAGGGTATGGGTATTCCCGCATCATAAAGTGGATAATGAATTCAGTTTTGCTTTGTGACTCAATATATTTTTATTACAGTAAAAAATGCATAATATGAAATCTACCCTCTTACCAAATTTCAAAATGTATAGTATAGCTATACATTAGCTATATTCTTATTGTTGTATAGCAGATCTTTACAACTTTTTTTGTGAATCACTTTAAACATACATATTTGGACATAAATGAAAAGGTAATATTATATTCAATTACCTTGGTTTTTCTGGATTTTAATTACACTTTTATTTATTAGATCTTAGACAAATTGATTTCTCTGGGCCTCAGTCTCTTTATCTGTGCAATGGGAGTAATAATATATACCTTGTAGGGTTGTTGCTGGGATCAAATAATAGGAAAAAGCTAGGTGGAGTGTTGTGTGGCACACAGTAAACATCAATAAAAGTTACCAATTATTATTATTCTTTGCCTTTTTTAAAAGGAAGAATGAAAATTATGATGCAAATGAATTTTATTCAAATTCTGTCATTAATATTTTGGTTAAAAATATCTTCTATTTACAACCATATAAAGATTTCTTATGTTCGACTTATTTTTAAATGATTAATTTTAAAAAAAATATTTATTTATATTTGAGAGAGAGACACAGAAAGAGAGGCAGAGTATGAGCAGGGGAGGGGCAGTGAGAGAGGGAGACACAGAATTTGAAGTAGGCTCCAGGCTCTGAGCTGTCAGCACAGAGCCCAGTGAGGGACTCAAGCCCATGAGCCATGAGATCATGACCTGAGCGAAGCTGGATGCTTAACCCACTGAGCTACCCAGGCTCCTTTCAACTTATTTTTAAAACTATTACTTCTATCACCTATTTTTGTTTTGTGGGTTTTTTTTTAATCTCTATTCAGTTGAAATATTCTCAAAATAGGGTAAGAGAAAAGAGCTGTTCTTATAATGGATTATTGAAAGATTTGAGTGCTTGAAGGTTTGTGAAGTTGTATTATAGGAAGAGCACTGGATTAGGATTCAGACAATGAGTTAAAATCCTCATATGGTAAATCACTAATTATGCTTCTAGTACCGTAAAAGGGAAATAATAATCCATGAACTTTTCACCTTATGGTGCTGATAAGAGGATCAAAAAGAACAAATTAATTTCTGCTAATTGCAGCTGAAACAAACCGACTTCTGTTTTGCCTAGAATCATAGGACGTTTAACCTGTAATAATGCTTTACAAGTACAAATTTCTTAGGGAAATAAATGGTCAGAACTCACTGTCAGAAATTTCTAAGGTCTAATTCCATCTTCTTAAGAATCTTTTTAGCTCTGGGTAATTAGTTAACTTCTACATAGGTCAATTTAATTTTTACCTTATAGAGCCCTGTTAGAAACTTATTAATGTTAGAATCTTTTTTTTTTTTTTTTCATTTTCTAGGCTTGTTTACAAATTGATCCTGCTGAGAGGACATCATCAACTGATCTTTTGCATCATGAGTATTTTACTAGAGATGGATTTATAGAAAAGTAAGCATGTTGAGTGATTATGGACTTTATAGTGTTTTATATTAGGAAGTTTTAGTAGCATGAGAATTGCTGCATAGGTTAATGTTACACACACAGAAAATTCAATTTAACAAAAACTTTACTGAGTTCCTCGCTATTGACTAGGTATATGGTAGGCTCACAGGTGTTATGATGAAAATTGTAATAAAAATAATTGTAGTTAACATTCATTACAGTTACTATGTCCTAGGCAGTATGCTAAGCTCTTTACACACATTTTCAATGGCAATCATAGGCCAGAAGATAGTAAATAAACAATCAGTACTGTTTAACCTTATTCCCATTTGGACCCCTGACTCAGAATAGTCTGGTTTTTCCTCTTCTGACAGCTTCTCTGATCTATATGTTATAGTTGGCATTTATTTCCCGAATGATTTTTTTCCCTCTGCTTTATTTATTCTCTATTGCAGTCCCTGTTGTCATATTCTCCCTACCAAAATAGAAATTTCTGGAATGTAGGGACCTCTAGTCCTTCTGTGTCCAACATTGTATATGTAACATATAATGACAGTGTATATTTATAAATCAGCTGTATTTCTTTAAAAGAAAACCCACTGTTTCTATTTGGGCTTTGAAAGAAGAATTTTTTCTTTAATTGCAGAGTCATTCAGTTGGTCTTTGGATGTGAGGTCAGAAAATATGGACATCATTTGAAAATGTGATGAATTTAAGATTAGGCATGGAAAGTTCCAGGAACTGCCATTGAAGATATACTATAATAGAAAAAGACAAAGAAGAGAGAATCCTTTAGAGTACTTAGAACTTGAAGCATTTTAAGAATTTTAATATAAAATAAAAAATGTAAAGAAGGTATATTGAAAATCCATTGATGAAAAAAGTGCCAGTTATTGAATTAAAAAGTTGCTTTATATCACTTCTCCATAGACCAAGTTGATTTCTCCTGGATACTTAGATACTAGGATTTTAGCATGATGGGGTGAAAGTTCTTGAATTCCAATGATCGAATTCTCAGAAAATGTTTGGAGAAGACCTTTTCCTTTGATAAATGACCTCTCCCTTTCACAGAGCCTTCTGCAATGCAAAGGAGTTTTGGCAGAAGTATGACATTTTCTTATTCAGCCAAATGAATCACACTGTTTATTTTCTTCGTCTCTTCACACTCCCCTTTACTAGACATGTGCCCTGCCCAGCCCTGTCAAGATTGGGTTGAACTAGGGAAGAATTTGCTCATGGAATGGTATTTTAAAGTTTCCACAAACTAGGGGACACCTGGCTGGCTCAGTTGGTGGAGGATGTGACTTTTGAACTTGGGGGGTGAGTTCAAGACCCAATTGTGTGTAGAGCCACTTAAAAAATAAATAAAATAAAATTTCTCCAAAGTGATAATAATAGCTGCTTCAGGGAGGGGAACTGTGCAACTCAGGGGCAGGGTAGGAAGGAGACTTTTCAATACAGCCTTTTACGTTTTGAGCCATGTGAATGGTTTTCTATTAAAAAATAAGTAACATAAAAAAATCAAACTAAAACCAAAATCATCCCCCTTCAATATTGATGTATTCTGTTACACTTTGTACTAAAAATATTTCTCTAGACTAAGATTTCAGAAACTAATTAGTTCATCTTTTAAGTACTGTTACTTTGAAGAAACACAAAAAGGACAAAATGGTTTGGGTTTTCCTTGGAAAGAATAATACATTTATGAAAATTAAAAAAATAATTTTATTGAGTAAAGTTTTCTAAAAGTTTTATATAGTAAATTCCCATGCCAAAATTTTTGGAAGATTTATCTTTACCAGGAAGCCATTTGTATTAAATAAATATTGTACCATCTCTTGGCACACATGCATTTTTAATAACTTATTTATGCTGTAGTTAGCACGTAAATTAATTGATTAACTGGTACATTAAAGATAAAATACTTTATATAAATAAAAGATTATTGGTTGATAATTGCTTGTTTTATCAGATTTATACCAGAACTGAGAGCTAAATTACTACAAGAAGCAAAAGTCAATTCATTCATAAAGCCAAAAGAGAATTCTAAAGAAAATGAACTTATGAAAGATGAAAGGAAAACAACTTCTACCAATACACTGTTAAGTACTCCAATTTTGGGAAAGGTAAAGACTATTCTCTTTCTGGCCAATATAACTGTATTATAAGTAGCACTCTAATGATAAAAATAACTGTTCTTCTGACTCAGATTTTGGATGTTTGGATATTTCCTATTCCAGGAAATGGAAAAAGAGAAAAGGCCCAAGGAGATCAAAGTCAGAGTTATTAAAGTCAAAGGAGGAAAAGGAGATATCTTAGAATCAAAAAAGACAGAGTGTGAAGGTGGACATTGTCAACAGGATGCAATTGAAAATGTTCATACTATATCTCAAGACACAAAATCTATAATCAGTGAACTACCAAACCCTGTCAATCCCGGCACTAACTCTAATGGAATGAAAAATGATCCACATGCTGGAGGTAGTATGATGATGCCACCTATCAATCTAACTAGCAGTAATTTGGTGGCTTCAAATCCCAAATCAAATCTTTCCCACTCCAAGGTGAGTTGTGACAGAAAAAGACAGAAGGAAATGAACCTAAGTGATACAACATTCCTATATAAAGGTGTTTCAAGGAATCAAGTTCATAGTGTCTGTATATAAACTGAATTTGAGGATATATTGAAATTATAATAATAGGACATTACTGAGTGTTTCTTAAGAATGCCATAGAAGAAATTAACTTTTATTACCTATATAGATGTCTAATTTTCCACTTATGCCTTTGGGGAAAACCTCACTTTTAAAAACAAGAGCCTCAGGATAATTTCTTCCCATTTGAAGAAGAAAAGGTGATATTACCTAGGTTCTGGGACTGATGTGCCTTGGTATAACAAACTAAGCATTTTTTTCTGTATCATAGCAGATTTTCTAAATGGAGGAGAATAGTTGAAAATAATCATTTATAGTCAAATAGCCTTTGAAGATCAAGTATTTGGGGAGGAAAACAACATATTGGGCCAGTTGTAGATTTAGCTACTGATACAGATTGAAAGACTGGTACCATGAGTCTGGTTAATCAAGGGCAGTGTGATGTATATAGCAAGGGTCTATTTAGTAAGGCATCAGGGATAGTTTTAAATTTAGGGAGAGGCACCTGGGTGGCTCAGTTGATTGGGTGTCCAACTCTTGATTTCGGCTCAGGTCATGATCTCAGTGTCATGGGATGGAGCCCTGCACCAATCTCCACACTGAGTGTGGAGCCTGCTTGGGATTCTCTGTCTATCTGTCTGTCTGTCTGTCTGTCTCTCTCCCCCTCTGTCCTCTCCCATGCTCCTGTTCTTTCTTTCTCTCTAAAATAAAATAATAAAAAAAACCTTTAAATTTAGGGACACTACCATGAATCTGGGTTAGGAAGGAGACTACATTCAGCATCCCAAGCCCATACTAACAGACTGGTTTGAGCTATAAGTTGTAAAGCTCAATGGCTGCAGCAGTGGGCCAGTGGACGTTTCTGTGTCAGTCCAAAGGTACAACAGTCTACAGACAGCAAGAGCCCATTTGTTCTTGAGAGGACCCCAAAACCCTAGTTGCAATAACCATGGTTGTAAGCCAGCCTTGGAAACCAAGCTCAGAAATTCAGAAACCAGTAGTTAAGAGATCCAGATTTAGAACAAATACAAGAAACCAAGTAGGCCAGCTGGAGTGAGCCCACAACATGGTTGTTACCACTGATGTCAGCCATGAGCAAGTTGTTCTCTGCTCTGTTTTCACCAACTTCTATCAATTGGCATTTACACAATGTGATTGCATTTTGTCACTCAATGTTCAAACTGTAGACTGCCATGATATCACTTCATTACTGAAGCTAAAACAGAAGTGCTTATGGGGAGTTCTAATAACTTTGCCTTCATTTTTAAATAATAGGTTGACTGAAAGAGCGAAAAAGAGACATACTTCTTCACAATCTATTGTACAGGTTATGTCTAATAGCAGGCAAGAGGATTAGGTCCCACTCAAGTAAGGCAAGAACCTAGTCATTAAAATATGGCCTCTTTTAAACTTTATCCTTGACTCCCTCCCCATTCAATCCTTTTTTCTATCTTTAGGGCTCCAACATTTTAAAAAATGTGCTTTTAGCTTTTTTTTTTTTCCCCTCCTGAGATGAAAATAGGCCATCATTTCCTTAGTGCTTTCAGTTTTTGTTAATTTTTTATAATTTGATTTCTGTATTTAATGTGTGACTTGCACAAAAAAAGTTAAGATTTTCACCCTTAAAAGTCACAAGACTTGGGGTGCCTGGCTAGCTCAGTCAGAAGAGCGTGTGACTCTTGATCCTCTGGTTCATACGTTCGAGCCCTACGTAGTGTGTAGAGATTAGCTTAAAAAAAATAGAATCTTAAAAAAAAAAGGCCAAAGACTTTTTGGTCTTTTACTGCCCCCAAAGTGTTTTTAATATCTTATTTATAGATTAAAGGCAATTACCAAATAGACACATCAAACTTTTCACTAGAAAAATATAATCAGTGGGGCACCTGGGTGGGTCAGTAGGTACGGCATCCAGCCTCAGCTCAGGTCATGATCTTGCAGTTCACGAGTTTGAGCCCCACATCAGGCTCTGTGCTGGCAGCTCAGAGCCTGGAGCCTGCTTCAGATTCTGTGTCTCCCTCTCTCTCTGCCTCTCCCCTGCTCACACACTCTCTCTCTCGCAAAAATAAATAAACATCAAAAAAAATTTTTTTAAAGAAAAATGCAATCAGTGTAGTTCATTGCCTTACTGTTTTACATAGGGAAGTAGCTTATTAAAAATTGAAGCATAATGTTATTTATAATAATAAAAAATGAAAACAACACAAATCTATCTAAGAGCAAGCAAGTCATTAAGCACATTAATATATATTCACACAGTGGCATACTACATATTACATTGTGGTAGAGTGTTCATTAACTTAGCAGATTTTTTGTCATCTGTTGCCAAATGAGTGAAAATAGGTAACACATTTCTAGAGTTCTGGGTTCTCAGGTTTTCAATGTGTCCAGAGTACATCATTTTGTAAATGGAAAATAAATTATTAATAAAATGAACTGAAGCAGTTTGTCAAAGTCAGAGTACAATGAGTAGGATTATAAATTAAAAGTTAAGATTATGCTTCTCATGATCAACACTAGTATTCTCAGATTATCGAATATATCTTTAAAAGTTTGCTTCATGAAACTTTTATTGGAATTCAATCTGTTTATGTGTTTAATGGTATTCTATTCTACTTCTTAATTATTAAATAACCTTGCAAATGTAGACCTTTTATGACTCTCTTATTACCTTCCAAATGGCTGGCAATTTTAGGCTTATGATTCAAAAAATAGTTACACATCTTTTTTAAAATTAACTCTTACTTCTTTGTTTGTTTAGAGCCAAATGGAGAAGGGTATATTTAATGAGCGAACAGGTCAAAATGACCAAATAGCAAATGGAAACAAAAGAAAGCTGAATTTTTCCAGATCTGACAGGAAGGAATTCCATTTCCCAGAACTGCCTTTCACGATACAGCCCAAGGAGATGAAAGGAATGGAAGGTACATATCTGTTGCACAGCTTTACAAATTTCCAGATGTTATCTTTTACAAGACCTTTTTTTTTGTAAGATAGCTTACATTTATAATATAATTTAGATAGAAAATAGATTGCTTTGAAAAATATTTTCAGCTGATGAGAATTTCTTTTCTCATAGTCAAATAAGAGGTAAGTCTTAAAGGAGATACTTTTAAAGAAGGATTAAGAAAACTTTAAAAGACACATTTTTCAGTAGCTCAGTATTGTTGAAATGTTCGTACAATATTTGAGGAAAGTGATTTTGGTTCCGTATATGACCTGGAGTAAATCAGTTTCCTTTGTTTCTCCATGATTTTTGCCCACATAATAGCAGGAATGATATATGTGCTTCTGGCGTCTGAAGATACAGTAGATTAAGATTTATAACATGTATTGAGCTCTTAAAATGAAACACATTTTTTTTTTTACAGAGTAAATGTTTTGTTTCTTTGAAGAACAGTGACACCTTGTGAAAAGTTATTATAATAGCAAGAATATAGTACTTGAATATAATTCAAGAGGGATTATCTGATCCACTTAATATGCAGAATTTAAAAAATAAATGTCTTCTTTTAATACCTGTAAGGCTATCTGTAAAGTGGTAAAACAAATCATTTGTGATTGGCATGTTTTACCACTATAGCTGTTGATTTATTAAGTTCCATTTTAATATATTGAGAAACTGACTCTAGTGGATATCACAATTTCCATTTGAAACTCTTAAAAAGGAAAGTAAAATTTCAAGGTAGGAATAACAAGTTGTCACTGTTGTATATATTTTTGCAAAAGTTAAACAGATAAAAGTGCTGAAAAGGGAATCAAAGAA
This sequence comes from Prionailurus bengalensis, assembly GCF_016509475.1. Taxonomy (NCBI): domain Eukaryota; kingdom Metazoa; phylum Chordata; class Mammalia; order Carnivora; family Felidae; genus Prionailurus; species Prionailurus bengalensis. Next base: position 111,692,033 of record NC_057343.1, on the reverse strand, counting down.
AACAGATTCATCTAAAATACCAACTTTACATAATAAGGATCAAAAAAAACCGTTTTTTGTTTATAGTTTTAGTAAGGAGTGCTGTTTGGAACCCTTGACTTGGTATGTAAATTTAGTTATTACTAAAAGTTACATAAACATTCAAAATTCTGTAATCTTTGAACCTGAGAAACAGATTTATATTCTCTTAAAGTAACATATTAATAAAAGTTTTTAAAAGTTATTTTTTGGGGTAATTAATACTAACCCTCGTTTGAACGTTGAGTGATTAGAATATATGGTACCAGGGGAAAATATTATGTATGCTGTGTGTATTATGTAATGCTGGGCTCCTTTCTTCCTGTTTTCTCTTCAGTTTATTCTGCCATCTTTGCTTTCCACCAATAGTTCTATTTTTACAAAGATTTGTTCTCAGCTAGCTATCAGATAATATTGTTGAAATATCCCAACCCCTATCTCCCAGAGAGAGTCTTGAATTTATTTGGAAATCTTCAAGATCCTCAGTATCCAAATGTATACTCTCTAAAGGTATTCTTTTAGAAAAGGGTATGGTGCTCAGCACCCACTGAATTAAATCATAGAAATGGCCTTCTATGCTACACATTTGTAAGGTGAGCAACTTCATTAAATCAGTTTCTCATGTTATAAATAAAATTGATTATATTTTTAAATTCATGATGAAATTGGCACATACTTATTAAGGAAATTTGAAGAAATTAGCAAAATAGAGAGACTTTGAAACCATGTAAGAAGGTGTTTTCACTAAGTCTATTCAATCGCTACATCATTTGAATTAAAGAGTTATCAAATACTGTTAGATATATCTTCAAAGTGATGCTTAGGCCTTATTTTTAGCTTAGAACTTGTTAAGAACTCCACAATCCACTTTGCAGAAAAGAGATGTTTTCTAGATAGAACAAGAAAGTCACTAATGGTCACTTTTTAGTTCACTGTAGAAAGTAGTGAGGTGGCCTTAAAGTTTTAAACTTTGGTGACTTACTGATGTCGCAGCTTGTTGAGTAGCACACCCTTTGCACATTCTTCAAATGACTGACTAAATTAGTTCCCTGTTTTTGGCTCCTAGTAACGTGCTGCATGTATTTATCCCACTGTCCCATGAGAGCCTCTGGAACTAAAATTATATTCCAATGCAGGAAGAAAAGAACTCTTAATTCTTTCATTTAAAGATTTCATTTAAATAAATAGGAAGGGAAAATCCCTTCTTGCTCCTGTGGTGTAGAACGCTTAAAAGTTGACCTTCTCAAGAGTGATCTTGAAACAGTTATAGTTATTAGAGAAGTAATCAGTGATGGTTGTCGTTTATTTGTGCTGCCCATTCACAATATGTGCCCATTCATAATATGTTAATGTCAGAATTAAGAAACTAAACTTTGAATTGGTAGTTTATTATTTTAGGGCACAATAGAGTATGACATGGTTTTAAAAATGCAAGATAGGATATAGCAACTTTCTTGTTCTGTTCCTGGCTGTGCCATTGACTTGTTTTTGAATTATCTAGTCAGATCCATGTGCTTCCCAGTTGTACATTCAACTCCTTCAGGCATCTTAAATGTATGCTGAACTAGTGTACATATTGACACACACATATATCTATATATCTACATATCTATCTATCTATCTATCTATATATCAACATACATATATTGAGTAGACAACATAATCTAAGAGAAACTCTAAATTACTGCTGATGAGTTAGGCAAGAAAGAAAAGAGCCCATACAAAGGCCACCTTCAGTTCTGTTTCATGATGATCATGAAGAATACTTTGCTAAAGAGTGTCTCGTATAAAACAAACCCCAGGTGCAAAGTATAAGTACTTATCTGTGGCTATATTTCCTTAGCCAAAGACTCACCATTTCCTCAATTAAGGTCCTGTTTCTATTTACTTTTTAGAATACAGGAAATGCACAAACTGAAAGGAAGAAGAACCTGCCAGGTGTAGAGTAGAAAATGCAGCAGATGAAAATTCAGGGAATCCCAGAATCATTGTATGGTTAAAAAAAAAATCCTTTTTATTAATATTACACGCACAACAAATGCTGACTAGAGAATCCTACAGATACACCATAAATCCTGTGTAGTTATGTGTATATTCACCTAAATTTTTAAAAATTTATTAGTCTTTAAATTATTCATTTTTCTTAATTTAAACACTAAGTTATAGAAGTTGCCCGACTGGTACATTCTAATAAAACTGCAACTTACATTAAGTCAGATAATTTTATCTGATGTTGTGTTGTCTTAGTCATGTATAATCAATGGTCATTCTTAACTTTGGTTCAGAACTTTATAATTATAGAAGGAAAAGTTTCTAATTGTGTAATAAAACGAGATCCCAATGTCTAATAGCACCAAACATTTCTGAGCAAACAATTAACACTTGATAAGCATGAAATAAGATTTGGTTCCACACTAAATATTCTGGAACAGCATTTAAACATATCATGAAGGTCATTTAAGAGGATGGAAATTGAGGACAGCACTGAAGCAAATCTTTTGGCTTGACCTGCATGTTTATCATTTAGTAGCTTATATAAAAACATATTATTACATATAATTTAACGTTAATACAGTCAAGGTTTTGGCAGCATGTAATTAAGTTCTTATTTCTGGTATTACTTGCTTGGTTTCTGATTTTAGGGTGGAGATGGCCATTTTAAGGGGAAGAATTGGAAGAGGAACAGATTTTTTTCTGGTAGTGTTCTTTCTTTTAAATCTTAAAAATACAAATTGGCAAGTCTCCTCTTATTTTATGTACAATAGAAATGTAACATGAGCTATTAAGACAGCCATGCATCTTGCATTAGCATCATCCAACTTTGTTTCGTTAGCAAACCATTCACTGCTTTGTATTCTTCTAAGAATTCTGTTAGTTTAGAATTATGAAGTTACCTCTCCGCCTGCTTCTTTACTTGCCATGGTTACTGAGTTACGTAACACATCCTGTCATACGACACACACACTATACATACTCTGATATCTGCTCTTTGCTAATCACATAACCTGAAGTCTCTTTTATTTCCTAGAATGCTCAGGCTTCCTGAAGTGAGTTCTTAATGAAATATCTGACCCATTGTTTTAAAGCTCTTCTTACCCTTACATGATTAAAAGTATGTTCTTGGGGCACCTGGGTGACTCAGTCAGTTAAGCGTGCAATTTAGGCTCAGGTCATGATTTCACGGCTCATGAGTTCCAGCTCCACGTCAGTCTCTGTGCTAACAGCTCAGAGCCTGGAGCCTGCTTCGGATTCTGTCTCCCTCTCTCTCTACCCCTCCTCCGCTCATGCTCTGTCTCTGTCTCTCAAAAATAAATAAACATTAAAAAAAATTTTTAAAAAGTATGTTCTTAGCTGTAAAAGCATTTAAAATATTTATAAAATATCTGAAGATTGTATGATATTCAAGTGTTATTTAAATTCTTTTATTCTTTTTTGTTTTGTTTTCACTTAAATTCCACTTAGTTAATAATCCTTTTATTCTTTTGAACGACTCCCAGCACTCTTCGAGTTTCCTTGTTCCATCTGATAGTGCCTTTTATTTGGTACAGACTTTTTCTATTCCATAAGATATGTACAACCTGGAAGAGGTACACCACTAAAATTCTTGATTGTCCTGTTCTTAAAACAACAACAATAATAATAAAGTGGCATTATCTGGTATTTTACCAGGGCTTTACCTGATTTGGTACTTATTAAATAGACATGAGAAACAAAGGAAAACGTAATTTCTTTATTACAGTATTGTAATACTTTTTATCTTATTTTAATTATTTTTAAGTTTTTATTTTATTTTATTTTATTTTATTTTTTCTTTTTTCAACGTTTATTTATTTTTTTTAAGACAGAGAGAGACAGCATGAACGGGGGAGGGGCAGAGAGAGAGGGAGACACAGAATCGGAAGCAGGCTCCAGGCTCCGAGCCATCAGCCCAGAGCCTGACGCGGGGCTCGAACTCACGGACCGCGAGATCGTGACCTGGCTGAAGTCGGACGCTTAACCGACTGCGCCACCCAAGCGCCCCTTTTATTTTATTTTTAAGAGAGAGACAGAGAGAACGAGTGGGTGAGAGGCAAAGGGAGAGACACAGAAAGAGAATCTGAAGCAGGTTCCATGAGCCGGCAGAGTTCGGACTCATGAACCATGGGATCATGACCTGAGCTGAAACCAAAAGTTGGACACTTGACTGACTGAGCCAACCAGGTGCCACTCTTTTTATCTTAAGTTTGATTGGAATTAATACCTGAGATTATTATACATAATATAATTTTCTAATAGAATTCCTGTTACTTTTAGCAACTCATCTCCTCCAGGGAAATTAAGAGTTGTTCCCTATAGTAGGTTCAACAGATATAAGTCTGCCTCTTACCTGTTGCATTTGGGTATTTGTTGATCCTACATCAATATCAAAGGATTCAACTTGTACAAAAAATGTCTACTTGGATTTTAATTGGGATTGTGTTAAATCTATATATCAGTTAGAGGAAAATTGATATCTTAATAATATTAAGTCTTTCAATACATGAGGATAAACTCTCCATTTATTTAGATCTTCTTCAATTTCTGTCTGTAATATTTTATACCAGTATTACACGTCATTCCTTAAATTTATTTCTATGTATTTTGTTTTTTTGATGCATTATAAATAGTATTGTTTTTAAATATCATTTTCCACTTGGTTTTGCTAATATACAGAAGTACAGTTTGTTTTTCTATCTTGATCTTGTATTCGGAGAGTTTGCTAAATTCACTTAATTTATTCTAGTAGGTTTCCTAATTTCATTTGTTCCTTCTTTTCTTCCTTCTTTTTTTATATTCCTTAGGATTTCCCAGATAGGCAATCATAACATCTACAGATAAAGATAGTCTTACTTCTTCCTTCCCAATGTTTATGCCTTTTATTATTTTTTTCTTGCCTTATTGCACTGACTAGGACATGTGACAATGTTGAACAGAAGTAGTGAGAGTGAATGGACATCCTTGCTTTTTTTCCTGTACTGGAGGGAAAACATTCAGCTTTTTCCCATTATGATGTTAGTTACAGGTTTTATATACATGACTTTTATTACACTGAGGAAGGTTTCTTCCCTTTCTCTTTGCTCGAGCAGATGTTAAATTTTGTTAAATGTTTTTCCCATAACAACTGAGATGTTCTTAGGATTTTCCTTCTTTATTATGTTAATGTGAATTATATTAACTGATGTTTGAATGTGAAATCAACCTTACATTCCTGAGATTAAATATCAATTGATCCTTTTTATGTTTTGTTTTGGATTTGGTTGGTTAATATTTTATTAAGGATTTTGACATTTATGTTAAGGAGGAATTTTAGTCCTTTTTTTTTTTCCTTATATTGTACTTGTTTGGTTTTGGTGTCAGTGTTACGTTGCTTTATAAATGAGTTGGGAAGTGTTCTCTCTTCCTCTATTTTCTGAAAGATTGATTTTCTTTTTTCCTTAAATGTTTGTTAGAAATTCCAGGGAGGGAGTGCCTGGGTGGCTTAGTTCGGTTAGGTGTTGGACTCTTGATTTCAGCTCAGGTCATGATCTTACAGTTCATGGGTTTGAGCTCCGCATAGGGCTCTGTGTTGGTAGTGTGGAGCCTGCTTGGGATTCTGTCTCCTTCTCTCTCTGCCCCTCTGCCACTTGCTCTCTGCATCTTTCTCAAAAATAAATTAAAATAAACTTAAAAAAAAAAAAGAAAGAACAATAAAGAAACACCAGGGAAGCCAACAAGGCCTGGAATTTTCTTTGTGGAAATATTTTAATATACAAATTCAATTTCCTTCAATTTATTTAAGAGATATCCACATCCATTATTTCTCCTTGTATCAATTTTGGTAATTTGCCTCCTTCAAATAATTTATTCATTTCATCAAAGTTGCTGATTTTATTGGGATGCCTGGGTGACTCAGTTGGTTAAGCATCTGACTTCCATGATCTCACCACTCATGGGTCCGAGCCCCGCCTTGGGCTCTGTGCTGACAGCTCAGAGCCTGGAGCTTACTTCGGATTCTCTGCCTCCCTCTCTCTCTGCTCCTACGCTGCACACACTCTTTCTCTCTCAAAAATAAATAAACATTAAAAAAATTTTTTTAATTCAAAAAACAAAATAAAAGATGTTTTAAAAGTTTATTTGTTTATTTTGAGAGAGAGAGAGAGAGAGAGAGAGAGAGTGTGTGTGTGTGTGTGTGTGCATGCAAGTGAGCACGGGAGGGGCATAGAGAGAGGGAGAGAGAGAATCCCAAGCAGGCTCTATAAAAACATGGAGTTTGATGCAGGGCTTGAACTCATGAACTGTGAGATCATGACCTGAGCCAAAATCAAGAGTCAGACACTTAACCAACTGAGCTACCCAGGTGGCCCTAAAAGATTTTATTTTTAGATAATCCCTACACCCAACGTGTGGCTCACATTTACAACCACAAGATCAAGAGTTGCATGCTCTACTGACTAAGCCAGCCAGACACCCCCATACCTGAGTTTATGATAATGAAGCCCCCTTTCAACCACATCTGAGTTTTTGCTAATGAGATGCCTCTTAGAGGAAAAGGGCTGGTTCTGAGAGGAACTAACAATATGACAAGAGGATTAGAATTTTCAGCTCTGAGCTCTAGGGAGAGAAGGGCTAGAGATTGAGTTCATCACCAGTGGCCAGTGATTTAATCGCTTATGTCTGTATACTGGCACCTCCATGAAAACCTAAACAAAGGGATTTGGAGAGCTTTCCAATTGGTAAATACATTGAGGTCCTGGGAGGATGATGCACCCAGAAAAGTCATGAAAACTCTGCACTCCTCCCCACATACTTTTTCCTATGCATCTTTTTCATTTGGCTCTTTCTGAATTGTATCTTTTATAATAAATTGATAATAGCAAGTAAACCACTTTCCTGAGTTCTGTGAGCCATTCTAGCAAATTATTAGACCCAAGAAAGAGGTTGTGGCAATTCCTGATTTACAGCCAGTTGGTAAGAAGTAGAAGAGGCCCAGACTTGTGACTGGGCCCAGACTTGTGACTTGTGACTGGAGTCTGAAGTGAGGGACAGTCTTGCACTGAGCCCTTAAGCTGTGGGCTAACTCCAGGTAGTGTCAGAAGTGTTATGAGTAGAAGAAGCAGTTTTTCTATTAACTTTTATTTTTCTGGCTCCTGAAAGGTGGAGCTGAGGTCATGACTTGAGACTTCTCATCTTTTATTAAAAAAAATTTTTTTTAGTGTTTATTTATTTTTGAGAGAGAGAGAGAGAGCTTGCGTGTGAGCAGGGGAGGGGCAGAGAGAGAGAGAGAGAGAGAGAGGGAGACACAGAATCCGAAGCAGGCTCCAGGCTCCAAGCTGTCAGCACAGAGATAGATGTGGGGCTGGAACCCATGAACCATGAGATCATGACATGAGCCGAAATTGGACACTGAACCAACTGAGCCATCCTGGCACCCCTCCTCTTTTCTAATATGAACATTTAAAGCTTTAAATTTCCATGTTAACTGTATGCCACAAATTTAAATAGTATTATTTCAATCAGTTAAACATATTTCCCAATTTCCTTTATGGTTTCTTTTGTTGTTTAATTATCAACTATTTAGGTCGGTTCCAACTATCTTACTATTATCAATTTTTTATTTAATTTTCAGAGAATATATTATTTCGGTCCTAAATCCGCTGAGACCTGTTTTATGTCCCAGCATATGGTTTATCTTATTGAATGTTGAAAAAAACTTAAAACGAATGTGTATACTTGAAAATAAGTATTCTCAAAAAAAAAATATCTTGGGGTGCCTGGGTGGCTCAGTCGGTTAAGCCTCTGACTTCGGCTCAGGTCATAATCTCGCAGTTTGTGAGTTCAAGCTCTGCATGGGGCTCTGTGCTAACAGCTCAGAGTCTGGAGCCTGCTTCGGATTCTGTGTCTCCTCCTATCTCTGCCCCTCTTATGGTCACACTCTCTCTGTTTCTCGGTAATAAATAAAAATAAAAATAAAATAAATATTTTGTTGAAGTTGAATATAGTGTTCTATAAAAGACCATTAGATCAAGTTTGTTGATACTGTATTTAGGTTTCTTATCTTTCTGATTTTTAGTCTACTTCTTTTATCAGTTGCTGCGGGAGGAATATTGAAATCTTCAACTATAATTTTAGATTTGTCTTTTTCTCCTTTCCGTTCTGTTAGTAGTTACTTTATACATTTTGAAGCTCTGTTATTAAGTGCATATATATTTAGGGCCTTTTATTTCTGATAAAATTGACCTGATCTGCTGTCCAGTATCTGAAACAGTTGTTTTATGTGTTTTGTCCAGTTTTATTGTTGTTTGAGGTAAGACCAGTACCTGTTACTCCATCACGGCTGGAACTAGAAGTTCAGTTTAAGAGTTCTGGTAGTGGAGATACAGTCACTATTTAAGCAACAGAATTGTATTGAATAACATATGCTATTTATCTTAAGAATTAAAAAAAAAACTTTAGTCATTATCAAAAGTTATAGCTCTATAGTATATAAAACGTCCCTTTTTTCCTCTATTTTAGTTAAAAAAAATTTTTTTTTCAACGTTTATTTATTTTTGGGACAGAGAGAGAGACAGAGCATGAACGGGGGAGGGGCAGAGAGAGAGGGAGACACAGAATCGGAAACAGGCTCCAGGCTCTGAGCCATCAGCCCAGAGCCTGACGCGGGGCTCGAACCCACGGACCGCGAGATCGTGACCTGGCTGAAGTCGGATGCTTAACCGACTGCACCACCCAGGCGCCCCCTCTATTTTAGTTTAAGACCATCCCTAAGGATATGAATATGTGGATAGGAATTTGCTCCCTTATGTGTAAATAGGAGCCTATACCTTTTGTTTTTGTTGTTCTTATTCTGGTTATTGTAATGCTAATTTATTCTGTGAACTCTTTGCCAAAGTATAAATTAAAGGGCCCTAAATGGAAATTGGCCCATGTTAGTAAAACTACTAGCAGAATTGCATAGGGAAATGATCAAGAAAACTTTGGTGATGTAGGAAACTTATGTTACAAGATGACAACAAGAAATCATTCTTTTCATTTTATTTATTTAAAAAAAAATTTTTTTTTCAACGTTTATTTATTTTTGGGACAGAGAGAGACAGAGCATGAACGGGGGAGGGGCAGAGAGAGAGGGAGACACAGAATCGGAAACAGGCTCCAGGCTCTGAGCCATCAGCCCAGAGCCCGACGCGGGGCTCGAACTCACGGACCGCGAGATCGTGACCTGGCTGAAGTCGGACGCTTAACCGACTGTGCCACCCAGGCGCCCCTCATTCTTTTCATTTTAATAGAAAGCAAAAATATAGAAACAAGGAAAATGTCCTACTATCCTGCTAGTGTCCTAACTGCCTACACTTTCTTCCTACACTGTTAGGAAAAGATGATAACTGATGACTCTGTAAAGGGAAAGAATTATAATAATTTTTCTTCTTTTCTGAAAAAAGTAATCCTGAAGTCAGATAACCTGAAGTATGTACTTACAATGGGTGCGATGAAAGCCAAACTAAAAGAGAAGAGGGTAAAACTAGTTAAAGCTGTGGTGTATTCAAACTTGTCCAAAACAAAACAAAAAAGCAAAGGAACAAAAAAACTTGTGTAAATATATTGTCATTCATCCTAGGATTGCTGAGAAATAGTTGCTATCGATTAGTTACAAGTGGTTTTTTGGGAAACCTCTCAGAAGGCAGATAAATGTAGCACCCTTCTTTTATTTTATTTTATTTTATTTTATTTTATTTTATTTTATTTTATTTTATTTATTTTTTTAATGTTTGTTTAGTTTAAAAAAATTTTTTTTAATGTTTTTATTTTTGAGACAGAGAGAGACAGAGCATGAGCAGGGGAGGGGCAGAGAGAGAGGGAGACACAGAATCCAAAACAGGCTCCAGGCTCTGAGCTGTCAGCACAGAGCTGGATGCGGGGCTTGAACCCACAAACTGCAAGATCATGACTTGAACCAAAGTCAGACACTTATCTGACTGAGCCACCCTTCTTTAAAATCTTATGGGCAAAAAAAAAAGAAACAGATTGGGGCGCCTGGGTGGCTCAATCTGTTAAGTGTCTGACTTCAGCTCAGGTCATGATCTCATGGTCTGAGTTCGAGCCCCACATTGGGCTCTGTGCTGACAGCTTGGAGCCTGGAGCCTGCTTTGGATTCTGTGTCTCCTTCTCTCTCTACCCCTCCCCCCACTCATGCTCTGTCTTTCTCTGTTTCTCAAAAATGAGTAAGTGTTTAAAAAAAATATTTATTTTTTTTAAGTTTATTTATTTATTTTGAGAGAGACAGAGTGTGTGAGCGGGGGAGGGGCAAAGAAAGAGGGAAAATCATCTCAAGCTGGCTATATGCTATCAGTGCACAGCCAATGTATGGCTCAAACTCAGGAATCTGTGAGATCATGACCTGAACAGATATCAAACAGTCAGACGCTTAACCTGGGTGCCCCCAAAACAACAGTTAATTTACCTTAATTTTGAAACCTGAAGATGACCTAGGAAGAATCACTAGACAGTTGATTTATAGCTTTGTGGAAGAATAGTGGATGACAATCATTATGAATTTATTTTATCTGATTACTTTATCTTAATAATAGTTTAGTGAGCCCTGTAAACAAAGGGAAAGCAGGAGATATAATGATTTTGTGGTTTAAATAATCAAAAAGCGTTTGGGCTCAGTTCTCAGACCTTCTCTTTTCTCTGTGTAGTCCTTTGGTGAGCTCATCCAGATTCATGGCCTTAAATACCATTTACATACTGATGACTCTCAGTTCTCTCTCTCCAACCTGGACTTGACCCCTAAACTCCAGACTCAGATTCCAACTGTCCATTCAACAGCTCCACCAGAACATATAATAGGTATCTCAAACTTAACATGTCCAAAATTAAGATCCTGATCTCTTCCTCACTCCCTCCTGCTCCTCCATATTTTCCTCATCTTAGTTAAGGGCAACTCCATTCTTCCATTTGCTCAGCAGAAGTATCTTGGAATAACCCTGGACATCTCCCTTTCTCTCATCCCCTACATTCTTTCAGCTATACCTTCAAAGAATTTCCAGGACTTGACTACTTTTTACTCTTCTACTACTATGCACAACATTTCTTAACAATTGTTCAAGACAACCTCCTTACTGATTTTTACTCATAAATGGCGACTTTACTTAAAATTACGACTTTTCCCATTCTTGTTCCCCTTTTTAACTTTTTCATATAGCATTTCTCTACCTGACAAGCTACAAATTTTACTTATTTGTTTTGTTTTTTAATGGTCTCCCTCCATTAAAATATGCCAGGCACCTTCCCAGTCATGGGGAATACAGCAATGAGCCAAACACTAAATCCCTGCTCCATGAGTTCCTGACTTATTTACCTAAATGTATGGCTACACATGGCATTGAAAGAATAAATGATCCTGTGAAATGTATAACTCAAAGCAGTAAATAAAATGAATTTTGCCTTAGATTGACTTTCACACTGTCTTTGGTTAAGGTTCTTTCTTTTCACAAGTAACTTTCATTTAATAGATAGCAATATATAGATTACAGGTGTCCAGTGGCTTTACATAGTCTATATGTCCCTCTTGTCCTAGAGTAAAAATGATTATCAGGTTCTCTTTGAAGTCTGATAGTCCCAACCTCCTGCAGAGGGAGCTTAGGGTCCAGCATTTCCAGGATCTGGAGCCATTATGTGCCCTGGTTTAATAGCGGATAAGCTACTTGGTCCTCTGTTGGACCGAACTAGTGTATGGAGATGAAGATGGGGCACTAATACAGCAATGTTTTTTGCTCCACATCAATGGCTCTTGGTATTCTAGGAGAGAGATGCAATAAAAATGCATGCTAGGTATTGGGCTGTTTCATATGAATGACTCCAAAGTCTTAGGACATTACAAACTAAGCCATAGATTATTTATATACATTTCAGGCAGCATCTCTTGGGCTTCTCTGAATAATTTCTTTGTGGCTACTAATTATTACATTGAACAGTATTATTAAAATCTTTAAAGCATATGACGCCTTGTGAAAACCTTTAAAAACAAGATTTATTATGGATAATTCTGTCATCAATAATCTTCCTTGTTGTTTTTTGATAGATTTGAGTTCAGAAAATTGTTTTTTCCAAAAAGAGTATGTGGTGGTGTCAGAATATTTTTTGAAATTATATAAACTTCTGGAGCTTCTATCTTTTTAAAACTATTTATTGAATGAACATTCAATTTTTATTAAAAGCCATATGATATAATAGAGTCCAGATTAGTATCAGATTACCTGAATTAGAATGATGGTCTAAAGGCTGTGGTAAACCACTTCTTCACTGGTGATTTTGCGTGTGGTGCTTTGTTGCCTCAATTTTCCTACCTGGGAAATGGGAACAAGAGTAACTTATCTTAGACATATTGTAAGGACTTACTGGGATAAGATTTAAAATACACAGGGCATAGTGAGTTTTCATGATGAAATTTAATTGTTCATGGTACCTTTGGAGTCTCATTCAAAAATGCTGAATCATGGTCTTTAATTTTAGTTCTGTTGTCCTAGTTGTTTCAATGTATCCTGACTTCATTCCCTGGATAATACATTCAGTGTGGAGGTACTCTCTACTCTTGTTGCATACTGCCTGTGAAAATTCTGAGGGTATCTGTGCCTTGTTCTTCATTTGTTTAGATAAGAAGTTGGCAGCAATACAACAAAGACCTGCTCTTCATGTATAAATGTTCCATTAAATACAAGAAAAAACATGGTGGGGCACCTGGGTGGCTTAGTCGGTTAAGCCTCCAACTTTGGCTCAGGTTTGTGAGTTTGAGTGCCTCATTGGGCTCTGCTCTCAGCACAGAGTTGGCTTCAGATCCTCTGTCCCCTTCTCTCTCTGTCCCTATGCTGTTCATTCTCTCTCTCTGTCTCTCAAGTAAATAAATAAAGACTTAAAAAAAAGAATAAACATGGCATTTAGAGCTTCAAAAGAGAACTGTATAACATATCTCTTTCTGTAGTTAAGAAAAAAATTAATCTCTGCAGATTTGGCAGCACTTTTTAAAGTTGTGCTATGTTAAATGAGAGATACTTGTATTGGAGTTCTTTTTATTTTTCAGAGAGAGAGAGAAAGCACAAGTAGGGGACAGGGGCAGAGAGAGAGAGAGAGAGAGAGAGAGAGAGAGAGAATCTTGCACAGAACCTGATGTGGGGCTTGATCCCACGACCCTGGAATCGACCTGAGCTGAAATCAAGAGTCAGATGCAACCAACTGAGCCACCCAGGCACCCCTGTATTGTAGTTCTGTTCCATCCTGGGGAAACGAAGTGTAGACTAACAATTCCCAGCTTTCATCTTTTGAGGCTATATTGGACTTTCTCAAAGTCTGTACATTAGTGGAGCAGGTAAGGCGATGTTACAAACATGGCTATGTTACGATGTTGGAGAGGATGAGTTACTGGTTAATATAGGGAGATCCAGGTATTATGCAGCTTGATGCTTTCATATCTCAGGACCCTTTTTGGAGAAAAAGAACACAGAATTACAATTAAAAAATTGCTAGGGCTATTCTTATGGCCTTGGAGGGAGCCTATACAAGGCTGATGGGATTGCCATGACTTGGTTGCCTGTGGCTACCAAAAGTCACGGAAAGAAGTGGGTTATGGCAAAGACAGTGGCAGCTGAGTTGGCAATCAACTGAGTCAAGTTGTGAAATCTATTGGGTAGATATCCATGTGATAATTGGGACTCTTGGCTCCAGTCCTTTGACCAGGTGGAGTTGTTGTAAGTGGAAGGGGTTACAACTCATAGCTTAGAGGGTTGCTGGCATGTGGCGCCTATGTTCTTTCATCTGGAGGAAGGAACAAAGAATATAGTCACAGTGATAGGGAAGCACCCTAACACCTTGAAGAATAAAATTAAAATTTGATTCATTACATATTGAGTCTGGCTTCCGTTTTTACCACAGCAATAAAACCTTGCTTTTGATGGACATCAATTATTTCCTAGTTGTCAGATTCAGTGGCTTTCTTTAAGTCCTTATTTTCCCTGATTTTCTGTCGCATTTGATGCCATGAATCATCTTTTTCTTCTTGAAACACTCTCACCTTTTTGGTTACACCACTGTTTTCTTCTCACCTCCAAACACTTTTCCGCTCTACTAATAATTTATCTTCCTACCTTTTTCCCTGTCAGCATCCTCTAAAGTTCATTTCTTAAGCCTTCTACTCTTCCCTGTTTTCCTGAGGAAAGTGTGCTGCTCTTCTATCTTGACTACCACCACAGAGGGTATTAGAGGATATTCTTCCAAGATATTTAGTTCTGAACTGACATTTTTCTGATCTCCACGTTTTGCTAATATTTCCACTTTATTGTTTTGCTGTTTCTTCAAACTTACCATATCTATATTGGATTCATTTCTCCTCAAACTATCTTTCTTTTCCCTCCTGGATTTTCTTGTTTCTAAAAGTGGTACCATGGTTTCCTCAGGTTTAAACTTGGCATCAACTTGATTTTTTTTTTTTGTTCATTTTCCATGTATCTGATAGCCATTAGGGTATCAGGTGTACTTGATTCTTTATAACTCATTTGATCCTTGTATATTGTATTAACTTTTCATGTTTAAGTTTATGAGCCTCTCTTGTATGATTGGGACTCTATTTTTCCTGTAGACTCCCATTTTTTTTAATTGCTTATACTATATATATCTAAACAAATATTATATGTTTCACATCCTGTTTTGTGATGCTAGTTATCTCTTAAATTATATCTTTGTAACTATCACTCCTCCCCAAGTGTCTTTATATAATTATGTACCTTAATATGTATGGAACAAATAAATTCAAAACAACCTGGGTAGTTTGGACACTTGCTGAAGAGTCAATGAATGATATTAAAAATGATTAGTAAGAATCTGAGGCATGGTTGTCACTGAGCAAGCTTGTTGGAAGAAATCTTGGGATTGGAGTTAGGGATGTCATGCTACAGTTCCTTTCCCAAACTTCATAGCACTCACAATTCTGTTTGCCTTTACGAAGGTGCAGTTGAAGCTTTTCTGAAGTTTCAGCATTGTTAGATCAAAAACAAGTCTCCTTTTTCATTTCTGGCAGTATGCATCCTAGCTATCTGACAACATGTGTGCTGGATATCCTAAAAAATTCCAATTATAGAAGCTCATGTCTAAACTGGTGGTTTAGAGTATGGTTTTAGCAGGTCATTCAAGTGAAAGGAGATAAAGTCTGGGCCTATGCAAAGTTGTATTGGAAACTGCACATAAAGCTGAGTCCTTGAAAAGTGATACCCTTAGTAAAGAGTGAATTAGACAAAGCCAACTCCTTGAAGAGGTTGTAGAGAAGTTTATCTGCCTTGTCCTTGGCTCTGGATGGCAAAAACAAAACAAAACAAAACAAAACAAAACAACAAACAACCTTTCCCTTGAGAACTCATAACCATCCTTTACACAGGTTTAGGGTCAGAATTCACACTGCATGTATTATCCCAGAAACCCAAGGTGAGAATGTAGCTGAAAGTACTAATGGATAAGTGATGGAACCAGGTGGCTGGCAGAAGCAAACGCAAATCCTTTCTGGAGGAATGCAGTTTAAAGTAGGATGTTAAGGGCACCTGGGTGGCTCAGTCAGTTAGGTGTCTAACTTCGACTGAGGTCATGACCTCACGGTTTGTGGGTTCAAGCCCCACGTCAAGCTCCGTGCTGACAGCTCAAACTTGTGAGTTTGAGCCCCATGTTGGGATTCGCACTGAGAGTGCAGAGCCTGCTTTGGATTCTCTCTTTCCCTCCCTCTTTGCCCCTCCCTTGCTCATGTGCTCTGTCTCTGTCTCTGTCTCAAAGTGAATGAATAAATTTTAAAAAATAATTAAAAGTAGAATCCTCATGGAGTTGTCAAATAGTAAATTAGAACTAAAGAGAGAATAAGTGAAATGAAAAATAGATCTAAAGAAATTACTCAGGTAACGGCCTAGGGAAATAAGAAGTAGAAAAGATAAAGTGGAAGTTAAGAGACATGGATGAAGTATGTGAAATTCTGACATATGACTAAATACAATTCTGAAAGGAAAAAAAAAAGAAAGAATGAGAGAGGGAAATGTTCAAAGAAATGATAACTGATAATTTTGCAGAATTGATAAAAAACGAATGCTTAAGACTCAGGAATCCCAGTGAATTCTAAGAATAAGGAAAATGAAATCCACTCTCTGACACATCACCCTGAAAGTACACAACACCAATGAAGTGAAAAAATGGAAAAGCAGTTAGAGAAAAAGACCAAGCCCTGTAAATGAATGATACATAGAATTACAACTGACTTCTCAACAGCACAGTGGAGGTCAGAAAATAGTTGGAATGATACCTTCCATGGACCAAGAGAAAATAGCTATAACCCTGGAATACTGAAGTAGATTAATAGTCATCTCCCAATATCGGTTCTCTGCTTCTTCTTTTGTAATAAAAGTCTTGATTTGTGGGTCGCCTGGGTGGCTCAGTCAGTTAAGTGTCAGACTTTGGCTCAGGTTATGATCTCACAGCTTGTGAGTTCAAGCCCTGTGTAGGGCTCTGTGCTGACAGCTCAGAGCCTGGAGCCTGCCTCGAATTCTGTGTCTCCCTCTCTCTCTGCCCCTCCCCCCCTCAAAAATAAATAATAAAACATTAAAAATTTTTTAAAAAATTAATAAAAGTCCTGATTTGTAACTGAACCATGAATGCCTGGAATAAAAACTACTTTTCCTAGCCTTCCTTACAGTTAGCATTATCAGAGAAGTAGTGAAAGTAGTAATTTATATTAAAGTCTAACAAGTCAAAAGTTTTGCTTTATTGTAGGCAATTGGTAAGATAATATAAAAAAATGAAACAGCTGTCTTTGATGCTGGGCAACAGGCAGCCCAGAACAATCATCCCTGAATGAATGATTTCCTTCCTTATGAATCATTTCCTTCATAGAAGGAAAATGAAGTGGTCACTATGATCGCACAGGCTTTTTACAATTCCTGGATCACAGGATAAGGAGGTGGTGATCCAAGGAGAGCCTGTTAATTTTTCTGAGTTGGTGAGGTAGGGAGATAAGCTCAGGGAGGCCAAGGTGGCTACAATTTACAAGGCAGCATACTAGAGAAGAGAAAGCTATGTAGAGAAGGAGCTTAGAAATCTGTATTGGTGGGAATGCAAGCTGGTGCAGCCACTCTGGAAAACAGTATGGAGGTTCCCCAAAAAACTAAAAATAGAACTATCCTACGACCCAGAAATTGCACTACTAGGTATCTATCCAAGGGATACAGGTGTGCTGTTTCGAAGGGACACATGCACCCCCATGTTTATAGGAGCACTATCAACAATAGCCAAAGTATGGAAAGAGCCCAAATGTCTATGGATGGCTGAATGGATAAATAAGATGTGGTATATCTATACAATGGAGTATTACTCGGCAATCAAAAAGAATGGCATCTTGCCATCTGCAACTACGTGCATGGAACTAGATGGTATTATGCTAAGTGAAATTAGTCAGTCAGAGAAAGACAAAAATCATATGACTTCACTCAGATGAGGACTTTAAGAGACAAAACAGATGAACATAAGGGAAGGGAAACAAAAATAATATAAAAACAGGGAGGGGGACAAAACAGAAGAGACTCATAAATATGGAGAACAAACAGAGGGTTACTGGAGGGGTTGTGGGAGGAGGCATGGGCTAAATGGGTAAGGGGCACTAAGGAATCTACTCCTGAAATCATTGTTGCACTAGATGCTAACTAATTTGGATGTAAATTTTAAAAAATAAAAAATAAAAGGAAAAAAAAGGAAAAAAAAAAAAGAAACAAAACTAATGAACAAAGAGAAAGAGAGGGAGACAAACCAGGAAAGAGACACTTAACTATAGAGAACAAAGGGATGGTTACCAGAAAGGAGGTGGGTATCGGGATGGGCAAAATATGTGAAAGGGATTGACAGTATGCTTATCATGATGAGCACTGAGTAATGTATAAAATCGTTGAACCACTACATTGTACACCTGAAACTAATATAGTACTAACTGTATAAAATTTTTTTAAGTAAAATAAAATCTTTAAAAGATAGTTACCGGTTTAGGGACAGTCCCTAGATTGTGGCCTAATTTTGCAGTCTGTGTTTTCAATAGCTATTTAATTTTTAGAGCCTTTATGGAGCTATTTTAGTCTGCTTGGTTCATCTGGTGCTGCTGAAATAAAGCTGTATGTCTATACAAAAAAAAAAAAGAAATCTGTATTGGTTCCCTTCCAATATTTGTCTGGATAATAATCTTTGAGTGTGTGGCAGCCATGAAGATGCACCTCTCAGAGCTCCAAATGCAGAGAGTGTAATTGACCTAATGCCAGAAGAAGTTTAAGAATTAGCTAGCTTACCAAAAGGAGCCAGGGAAATACCTCTGGGATTCGATTTTTAGGGTATTTGATCAAGGGGACTGGAATATAAGTCCAGATAAAGAAGAATTCATTGACTTGGGCGCACCACCTCAGAACATGAGATATAACACCCTATGAGAACCTTAGGGGATGTAGCAAATTGACTATTAGAAGCCTGGAAAAAGCTATGGCCAACACCCATGGAAATAGTAATGCTTGAGTTGCCCTTACAGATGGATTAAAGAGGCTAAGTGAATGGACTTGCTAGAATAAATTATGTAAGATCAAAAGACCAACCAAAGAATGATGTTCCATGGTAGGGACCCAGGGTACACATCATTCACTAAGGTCCTAGAGAAAGGACATGTAAGACTTGTATACTGAAAACTGCAGCAATAGAGGCTAATGTCAAGCTCCTGACATAAGGTTATTCTTTGAGGAGACCAACTAGCTACTAGGTGGTAAGTCAAGTATATCAGGCTTTTTCCATCCTTGAAAGACTAGGGTTTCATTTTCACAGAGATGGATACCTATTGTGAATACATATATGCTTTCTTGCCTGAAGATTTTCAGTAGCCTGGGACTTCAGAATACCTGATTCACAAGCATGGAAATACACACAGTGTAGCATCCAACCACTTCACGATGAAGAAGATGTGGGAATGGTCTGATAGCCATGGGAATCAGTGTAGTATCCATCCAGTACCATTTCAAAGCAGCCAACCTCATAGAATAGTGGACCAATATTTATAAGGTGCAACTGAAGTGACAGCTCAGAGACAGTTTTATGAAAGGATGATGTGCTGTTCTTCAGGGTGTAGAATATATAGTAAATCAGAGATATTTATGAATGCTGTATCCCAACAGAAATAACTGGGTGCTGTATTTCCATGGATCCGGGAGCCAAGGCATGGAAGGAGGAAAGCCTCCACTTAGCATCACTTCCAATGACCTACTCTGGGATTTTGTATTTCTCATCCTTGCAGCTTTGGGGTTTGGTGAAACTGGAGTTCTTGGTTTTCAAAAGGAGCACGTTCTTGCTAGAGGCCACAGCAAGACTGCTAGTGAACTAAAAGTTATAGCTGCCACCATGGAATTTTGGATTCCTTGTGACCAGTGACTAGTGGTCAAAAAGAAGAATCCCCACATTGATAGAGGTAATTGGTCCTGATCAGCAGGAAGAGGTAGGACTGGTGTTACAGGAAGAGGGCAGGGATATGTTTTAAGCCCACTTATCCATTTGAGTGCCTCCTGGTACTTCCTTATACTTTCTAACCATGAATGGACACATGTAGCCACTTCTGACTGAGAAGGGTATGATTACCAAGGATTTAGACTTCCTAGGAGTGCTGGTTTGGGTCACACTCCCAGGTAATAGAGCACTAAGACCTGCCAAAATGATGGGTACAGGTGAGGAAAATTCAGAATGAATCATGGGAGAGCATGAGTACAGTAGCAGCCCTGACATCTATTACAGTTATGAGGGCTGTGATTTGTCTTATTATCCTCCAACTTCTGAGTTTCCTCTCAGGAATAAAGGATAACAGGAATCATGGAGAAGTCTTTCTCTAATTGGTGAGAAGAAGTATATCTGTGTAGTACAATGGGCAAATCTCTGGTGGCCACAAAAATGTACCTCTTAGATCTCTGACTGTGCGGAGCATAATTGACTTGTGGCTTCAGCTGCTGCACTCTGAAATTTGGCTCCACATTTACAATAAAGCCACACTTCCCACGTGTTAATCCTAGCTAATGACTGAGTTCACCAGGGGTGTGAGGCAGGACTGTTCCTGAGAAATTCAAGACTTCTCTGATGGGCGACTTTGGTGTGAAGGTTCCCTGTTAGCTTTCCAAACTTCCTTAGAATAGTTTCCCACTCAATCTGACTTTCATTACTCTCTCTTTCTGAAGGTCATATCTGCACTGCAATCTTATAACTCTCTTAGGAAACCCTGGCTCCTTATTTTTCCTTAAAGGCACTTACTTCAATAAATCTGTTACATGTCAAATCCCCTTCTTGGCATCTGGTTTTTGGAGTATCCAGTCTGACAAGGCATGCATAGAGTGAAACTTACATGGCCAAAGACAATCTACTAGGAAGCTATAAGCCAAATAATTCTTAGAGATCACATAAGGCTAGAAATGACTCAGGTTTCTGAGGTCCATTGTGGAAAGATCTTGCTGGATAGCTGGGGCATAGAGATCTCAGAAGGATTATACTTTAGTACTCGGGTTAAACTAGCCTTAGAAAAAGGCCAATTTAGATCTTATCTTGCAAGCTCAGAAACAAGCATTATTGGACCAAACTGATCTTCAAGTAAGTCAATTGCCTATCAAAAAAAACTTAAAACTCTTTAAAGAACAACTAAAACAAAAAATCCTAACATTCAGTCATGCAATGGTCATAATACCTGCCATTCAAACTAAAATTACTAGATTTGAAAACAGCCCAGAAAAGTGTAAGCCATAATGAAAATTAAAAATCAGTCAATAGAAAGAGATAAAGAAATGATGATTATTAGCAGATAAGGACTTTAGGACAGCTATTATAAAATGCTCAAGTATTTAAAGGAAAACATGAAAATAAGGAAGAAAGAAATGGAATACAAAAAAAATCTAAATGGAACTTCTAGAGCTAAAATATACAATATCTGAAGTGAAGTGAAAATTCACTGAATTGAGTCCAAAACAGATTAGATACTAAATGAAAATATCAGTGTCCTTAAGACATAACAATAGAAACCATCCAAATTGAAGCATAGAGGAAGATTGAAGTAAAATGAGACAAAATTGAAATAAAACCAAAATGATGACAGTGGGACAATCTTAATCATTCTGACACATGTAATTGTATTTCCAGAAATAGAAGAGAGGGAAGAAAGGGCCAAAAGATTATTTTAAAAAAAGAGTGGCTGTGAAATGTTTTTTAAAAATGTGATAAAAACTATAAATCCTCAGATCCAGGTAGGTCAATGAATGCCAAACAGGATAAACACAAAATTCCAGCAAGGCACATAATAAATTGCCAAAACGCAGGATGTATTAAAACAAAGATTTATTACTATCCAGGTAGGGTGAGGCCAACAATTGAGGAGACTGCCATTGAAAACATAGTTTGTTATATTCTTAGATCTCAAGAGAAAGGGATCACTCTATGCCACAGGGGACCACCTGGGCATACACCTGGGAAAGCACCAGGGTTGGTCGGGAAGCAGAGGGAAGGGCGGGGGGAACCTGGGAAAGAGCCTTTATCTTGGTTTCTATGGGAAGAAACGTGCAAGTCAGGGTAAGCAGTCTTAGGATTGGCTAGTTTGAGTAATTTCAGCAGGCTCTGGGATTTGGGGACTGTCCTTATTTGTCTCATACCTGGCCTTGGGGTGATTAGAGCAGAGGAATAGCAACCTGCAGTGTAAGAGCCTGATAAAGGATGTAGTTAGGATATTGCATATGAAAAGCATGCTGACAGGTGAGTTCTTTACTATCTCTAATAATTGGCTAGCCTTAGGAAGGAGCAGTCTCCTCAGGGTCAGTAAGATCTCAGAATGCCAAAGCATCAAAAATAAAGAAAATAAAAAGGTATGATTAATATGCAGGGATATGGAGAAAATTTTAAAGCAGAGGAAAACAAACCAAAGAATAGGAGAAAAATCACATATGTGATAAGGTACTAGTATCCAAGGTGTATCAAGAACTCTTAAAACTCAATAATACAAAGTCAGCCCAATTTTTTAGATGGACAAAGGACCTGCTGTAGACTGAATTGTGTTCCTTCACAGAATTCGTATGTTGAAGTCCTAACCCCCCTTGTGACTGTATTGAAGATGAGGCCTTTATAGAAATAATTAAGGTTAATAAGATCATAAAGGTAGAGCCATGATCTAATAAGTGACTAATTAGTGTACTTTTAAGAAGAGAACCCAGAGATCTTTCTCTCTCTTTCTCTTCCTACTTCTACCAACCCCCATGTGCATGCCCTGAAGAAAGGCCATGTAAGGGCACAGTGAGGAGGTGGTGTCTGTAAGCCACGAAGACAGACTTCACCACAGCCCAACAATGCTGGTGTCCTGATCTTGGACTTCCAGCCTCCAGAACTGTGAGAAAATAAATTTCTGCTGTTTAAGCCACCCCATCTATGGTATTTTGTTATAGTAGCCTGAGCTAAGACAGGATCTGGACAGATATTGTTCCAAGGAATATAGAAAATGGCCAATAAGCACTTGAAAATATGCTCAACATCATTAATCATCAGGGATATGCAAATCAAACCCCCAGAGATTCAGTGCCACTCCACACCCACACATTAGGATGACTAGAAGCCAAAAGTCAGACAATAGCAAATGTTGGAAAGGATGTAGAGAAATTGTAACCCTTATACTCTGCTGGTGGAAATATAAAATGGTGCAGATACTCTGGAAAAATAGTCTGACAGTTCCTTAAATAATTAAACACATAGTTACCTTATGACCCAACAATACTACTCCTAGGTACATACCCAAGAGAAATGAAAACATATCTATATACACTGAAATTTGTACACAAATATTTATAATAACATTATTAGCAATAATTAAAAGTAGTAACAACCCAAATGTCCATCAGCTGATGAATGGATAAGCAAAATGTGGCATTTCCTTGCAATGGAACATTCTATGGCCTTAAAAAAGGAATAAAGTAGCAATGCATGGTACAACATGGATGAACCTTGAAAATATTTTGCTAACTGAAAGAAGCCAGTCATGTGTTACATGACTCCACTCCTATGAAATGCCTGGAACAGAGAAATCTATAGAGACAGAGAGAAAATAGGTTGTTAAAAACTTTCTCATACTTTTGCATATTGCCAAAATCAATTTGCTAGTATTTCACTTAGAACTTTCACATCTATGTCATGGGTGAGAATGAACTGTAATTTTCCTTTCTTACAATGTCCTTGTCAGGCTTTCGATCAAATCATGCTGATTTAGTAAAATTGGTTGGAAACTGTGCAATCTATATAGCTATTCAGATATTCACTCCCCTTTTCTCTAAGAGATCATACATCCTTGCCTTTGTGATTTATAGTAGCACCTATGAAGGAGGTACATTTCCTTGACCCACTGAGTAGAGATTGAACATCTGACTTGCTTTGGCAAATGACATGTAAATGGACAAGCCATACACTATGTCTGAAAGGATCCATTATGTCTTTGTGCCATCTCTCTTGTTCTTTATCTTCTGACATTAGATGATAACAGTAAATCCCAAATAGTTCCTTCAGCTCGGATCACAGGGATGTGAGCCACAGCATACCCACAGTTTGGAGAAGAGCTGCAACAAATCTGTTGCATCTGAAGCGTAACATGAGAAAGAAATCCTCATTGTTTTGAATCACTGAGACTTAGAGATTATTTGTTTCCACAGAGTAAGATAGCAAAATTTCACTACTCTTCGAAATATTTTATGTAAGATTAGTTTGTTTTTTTAAGTTTGTTTGTTTGTTTATTTATTTATTTATTTTGAAAGAAAGAGGGAGGGAGCGAGTGAGAGAGGAGCGGGGGCAGGGAGAGGGAGAGAGAGAGAGGGAGAATGCCAAGTAGGCTCCACACTCAGTGAGGAGCCTGACGCTGTGGCTCTATCCCACGACCCTGGGATCATAACCTGAGCCGAAATCAAGAGTCAGATGCTCAACTGACAGAGCCATCCAGGTGCCCCAGATTATTTTCTTATTAAAATGATAAAATGTATCGGTGAAGCCATCTGGGCCTGGAGTTCTCTTTGTGGGAGTGTCTTCTACACTTCCTTCCCTTTGACCTCTCTCTCCTTTCATTTAGTTTTCATGGTTTTGTTTCATAATGAAGTATTCATACATCTGAATAAATTAATATCTGGGCTGTGATTAGATACTTTTCTTCTTCTTCTTCTTCTTCTTCTTCTTCTTCTTCTTCTTCTTCTTCTTCTTTGGTTATTAAAGAAACTCAGCAGTAGACTTTTTTTTCAAGTAGTATCTGTACCCAATATGGGGTTTGAACTCACAATCCTGAGATCAAGAGTCACATGCTCTACCAACTAAGCCTGCCAGCCAGGTGCCCCACTTGTCTTTAATTTTTTTTAAGTCCATTATGTACTCTTTCTAAAGTTGTGCTACTACCACACAAACTAATGTCAGATAAAAAAACTATAATCCAAATATACTTATAACTCTTCAGTGGCAATAGCACAACATCACTGTTGCTACAAGCCCTACTTAATTGTGAATTTTGGAGTATCTAGGAGACTGATTTATATCAGGAAGAAGAGGGAAATAATGTGGTCACATGGGTGAGAGATCGGCTTTGAAATTGTAGAGGACAAACCTGAATGTGTGATTGGTGCAAAGCCAAGCATTAGTAATGTACTTCAATAAAAAGATGGGCTTGGGGCGCATGGGTGGCTCAGTTGGTTAGGCGACCGACTTTGGCTCAGGTCATGATCTCACAGTTTGTGAGTTCAAGCCTTGTGTCAGGCTCTGTGCTGATAGCTCAGAGCCTGGAGCCTACTTCAGATTCGTGTCTCCCCCTCTCTGTACCTCTCCCCTGTTCATGCGCATGTCTCTCAATAATAAATAAATGTTAAAAAAAATTAAAAGATGGGCTTTACGTTGGCCTTGAGCTGAGGACATTGTTTCTTGATATAGGCTAGAGGTCTTGTGCTTTGGTACTATGCTAGATTTTCTGAACTGAATATCTAGTACACTTCTTCATGAGTTCATCATTCCCCAGGCAGGCACTTCTGTCCTCCCACTGGCAAAATGCATCACGATATTTTGCATCTGGATGAGTTTGTTTTTATCAAACGCCTAATCGTAATTCTAATTTTTTTAATGCTTTTATTTATTTTTGAGACAGAGAGAGACAGAGCATGAGCAGGGGGAAGGGCAGAGAGACAGGGAGATACAGTATCTGAAGCAGACTCCAGGCTCTGAGCTGTCAGCACAGAGCCCGATGCGGGGCTTGAACTCATGGACTGTGAGATCATGACCTGAGCTGAAGTTGGACGCTAAACCGACTGAGCCACCCAGGCGCCCCTAATCCTAATTCTAGATGAGGCTGGATCCAAACTTCCCTCAAATTGGCTTGTCTCTCATTCTGCAGCATCACCTGACTTCATTAGAATCCAAGGTTCCAAGGGACTCACATCGTGTTGGCAACAGCAGCAGTGTGTGGGAAAGTTTTTAATGACCAACTCCTTTTATTTGAAAGTTAGATCCTATTAATTAATTGACTGATTATTTTTTTTTGCTGCTGCTGCTGCTGCTGCTTGTTTGTTGTTTTTCTACGAATTTGTCCATTTCACCTAAATTTCTAAATTTGTCAGGATAAAGTTGTTCATAATATTCTCTTATTATAAAAATCTGTAGGATTTATAGTGAAGTCCTCTTTTTGATTATTGACAGTGAAATTTTCTATTTTCTCTCATTTTTCCTTGGTAATTTTTTTTAATGTTTATTTTTGAGAGAGAGGGAAAGAGAACATGAGCAGGGGAGGGGCAGAGAGAGGGAGACACAGAAACCTAACCAGGCTCCAGGCTCCGAGCTGTCAGCACAGAGCCTCATGTGGGGCTCAAACTCACAGACCATGAGATCATGACCTGAGCCAAAGTCAGATGTTTAACCTAATGAGCCACCCAGGCGCCCCTCCTTGGGAAGTTTTGACAGAGATTTATTAGTTTCTACGTCTTCAATGAAGATGATCCTTTCTCTGCTTGTTTTTTATGTCATTAATGTTTGCTTTTATCCTTAATTTTTTCCCTCTACTTTCTTTAGCATAAATTTTGTGTTCATTTTCTAACTTAAATCGTTATCAGCCACTGCTCTTTTTATAATAAGCATTTTAAAGTGATAGGTTTACCTCTAAGCACAAATTTTTACCTCTGCGTCACACAAATTTCTATATGTAGTATTTTCATTATTGTTCAGTAAAAGGTATTTTCTAATTTCTCTTGTGATATCTGCTTTGACCCATGAGTTACTGAGAAATGTAATTCTCAGTTTCCAAACATATGAGGATCTTTGAAATTACTATTTACCTTAATTAGAGTGTGGTCAGAGAATACAATCTGTATTAATTCAGTCCTTTGAAATTTATTGACTTGTTTTATGTACCAGCATATAGTAAATTTTTTAACTTTAAAATAATGTGTATTCTCTAGTCATTGGGTACAGTATTCTCCAGGTGTCAGTTCAAGACTGTTGTGTTATTCAGATCTTCAAATCATTTCTTATTCTTTGCCTGTGCCTATTCTAACAGGTATCGACAGGTGTGTGTTAAAATTTCAAACTATGACTATGGAATTCTCTATTTCTCCTTTTAATTTTATTTTTTCTTTATGTACATTTAAGGCTATGTTTTTAGGTGCAAAAATATAGATTTATTACATTTTCCTGCTGAATTTTACCTTTTTTGGTTATGAAATATCTCTCATCTTTGTTCATTATGAAATATTTCTTGCCATAAAGTCTACTTGATCTGTTATCAATACAACTACACTAGCTTTGTCTGTTTAGAGTTTGTATGGTACATTTTTAATTTTGACTTTCAATATTCCTATGTATTTATATTTCATCTAAATGGTTCTTTTATAAGCAGCATAATTTTAATTTTTTTAAATCCAGTCTGACAATTCATGTGTTTTATTTGAAGGATTTTATTTAGAGCCATTTATATTTAATTTAGTTATTGCTATCTTTGGTTTTAAATTTATCAGCTTACTGTTTATTTTCCATTTGTTCTACTTGTTCTGTTTTTTCCCCCTCCCTTTATTGCTTTCTTTGGATTTTTTGAGTATTTTTATTTTTCAATATTTCCCTTTTATTTGTTTGTTAATTATACTCTTTTACAATTCTCTGTAGACTATCGCATGCATCTTTGACTTACTAGAGTTTAATAAAATTAGTACTTTTATTTGTTTTTGGACAATGAAAGGACCTGAGATTATCTTTACTCCTTATACTTCTCTCCTGACTTATGTGTTATTTTTGTCATGTATTTTAATTATGTATGTGTTAGTTCTACAATACACTATTATTGTTTTAGACAGTTAATATTTAACATTTTTGTTGCTATGTATTTTCCTCCCAGAATCTCCAAGCTTACATCTGGGATCATTTTACTGAAATTTGCCTGAAAACTACCCTTTCATACTTCCTTTAATGTAGACCTGTTGGTGACAAAGCCACACATTTATGTTTTTCTGAAAATATCTTTATTTCATTTTCATTTTAGGGCTTTTGAAATGGATTTTAAGACTTCAGTTGAATGAGTTTTGACAGTTGTATTCACCCATGCAATACTACCTGAAACAAGATCTAGAACATTTCCATTACCCTAGTCCTTTTTCCAGGGAATTTTCTACTCCCCCTTAATCCAAACACTTTCTGAGTTCTGACACCATAAATTAGTTTTGCCCATTTTCAGACTTTGAAATTTGAATCGTATAAATAGAATACAGTGTGTATACTTTGGTGTGGTGTTTTGAGATTCATCCATGGTTTGCAGGTGTCAGTTATTTGTTACTTTTTATGGCTATGTAGTGTTTTGTTGTATGAAAATCGAACAGTTTCCTTATCCATTCTCCTGTTGACACATATTTGGGTTGTTTTAATTATTATGATTAAGGATACTATGAACTTTCTTGCACAAGCCTCTTTGTGGATATGAACCACTGTTTCTCTTGGGAAAATACTTAGAAGTAGAATTCCTGGGTCATAGGGTAGGTATATATTCAAATTTTTAAGAAACTACCAAGGAGTTCTCTAAAATGAGAGAACTCTTTGAACACCCATCAACAATAGATAAGAGTTCCAGTTGTACCATATCTTTATAAACATTTCATACATAAGTTGTTTTCATTTTATCCATTTTAGTGGATGCATATTAGCATCTCATTGAGGTTTTAATTTGCATTTCCCTAGGGAATAATGATGTTAAGCATCTTTTCACATGCTTATTTGACATCCTCATATCTTTTTTGTTAACTGTTCATATATTTTGTACATTTTTTGCACATTGTAAATTGGAATGTTTGCTTCTTATGAGAGAGAGTGTGCACAAAGGGGAGTGGCAGAGAGAGATGGAGAGAGAGGATCTCAGGCAGGCTCCACTTTGTCAGCATAGAGCCCCACACAGGGCTTGATCCCACGAACGATGAGATCGTGACCTGACCAGATATCAAGAGTTAGACACTTAACCAGTTGAGCCACCCAACCACCCTGGAATGTTTGCTTTTTTGTTGCTAGTTTTTAGAGATTCTTGATATATTCTGGATAGAAGTCTTTTGTCACACATATGCATTATAAATATTATCTCCCAATGTGTGATATTATCCATTCACTTCCTTAAAGATATCTTCTTTTTATATAAAGAAATGGAAAGACATTCCCTGTTCATGGATTGGAAGAATAAATATTGTCAAAATGTCAATACTACCCAAAGCTATCTACACATTCAATGCAATCCCAATCAAAATTGCACCAGCATTCTTCTTGAAACTAGAACAAGCAATCCTAAAATTCATATGTAACCACAAAAGGCCCCGAATAGCCAAAGTAATGTTGAAGAAGAAGACCAAAGCAGGAGGCATCACAATCCCAGACTTTAGCCTCTACTACAAAGCTGTCATCATCAAGACAGCATGGTATTGGCACAAAAACAGACAACATAGATCAATGGAATAGAATAGAAACCCCAGAACTAGACCCACAAACGTATGGCCAACTAATCTTTGACAAAGCAGGAAAGAACATCCAATGGAAAAAAGACAGTCTCTTTAACAAATGGTGCTGGGAGAACTGGACAGCAACATGCAGAAGATTGAAACTAAACCACTTTCTCACACCATTCACAAAAATAAACTCAAAATGGATAAAGGACCTGAATGTGAGACAGGAAACCATCAAAACCCTAGAGGAGAAAGCAGGAAAAGACCTCTCTGACCTCAGCCGTAGCAATCTTTTACTCGACACATCCCCAAAGGCAAGGGAATTAAAAGCAAAAGTGAATTACTGGGACCTTATGAAGATAAAAAGCTTCTGCACAGCAAAGGAAACAACCAACAAAACTAAAAGGCAACTAATGGAATGGGAAAAGATATTTGCAAATGACATATCGGACAAAGGGCTAGTATCCAAAATCTATAAAGAGCTCACCAAACTCCACACCCGAAAAACAAATAACCCAGTGAAGAAATGGGCAGAAAACATGAATAGACACTTCTCTAAAGAAGACATCCGGATGGCCAACAGGCACATGAAAAGATGCTCAACGTCGCTCCTCATCAGGGAAATACAAATCAAAACCACACTCAGATATCACCTCACGCCAGTCAGAGTCGCCAAAATGAACAAATCAGGAGACTATAGATGCTGGAGAGGATGTGGAGAAACGGGAACCCTCTTGCACTGTTGGTGGGAATGCAAAGTGGTGCAGCTACTCTGGAAAACAGTGTGGAGGTTCCTCAGAAAATTAAAAATAGACCTACCCTATGACCCAGCAATAGCACTGCTAGAAATTTACCCAAGGGATACAGGAGTACTGATGCATAGGGGCACTTGTACCCCAATGTTTATAGCAGCACTCTCAACAATAGCCAAATTATGTAAAGAGCCGAAATGTCCATCAACTGATAAATGGATAAAGAAATTGTGGTTTATATACACAATGGAGTACTACAGGGCAATGAGAAAGAATGAAATATGGCCCTTTGTAGCAACGTGGATGGAACTGGAGAGTGTGATGCTAAGTGAAATAAGCCATATAGAGAAAGACAGATACCATATGTTTTCACTCTTATGTGGATCCTGAGAAACTTGACAGAAACCCATGGGGGAGGGGAAGGAAAAAAAAAAAAAGAGGTTAGGGTGGGAGAGAGCCAAAGCATGAGAGACTCTTAAAAACTGAGAACAAACTGAGGGTTGATGGGGGGTGGGAGGGAGGGGAAGGTGGGTGATGGATATTGGGGAGGGCACCTTTTGGGATGAGCACTGGGTGTTGTATGGAAACCATTTTGACAATAAATTTCATATATTGAAAAAAAAAGATATCTTCTTTTTAAAGAAAAGAAAAGAAGAAGATGAAAAGCATGTGGTTAGGATTAGAATTCGCTTTTAAACATTTACAAATTCATCCTCACTGATAATTAGAAAATGTATTTTTAAAGTATCTGGAGAGAAAACTGTTGAATTTAGCAAATTGTCACAAATCCAAGTTAGAAAACATTTTGTCTGGGAAGACTTTGGGTAAAGTAGGTAATCTGATGCATTGCTAGTGGGAGTGCAATTGGTGCATGACTTTTGTAGCACTTTGAAAATACCTATCAGAAATAAAAATGTAGATACCTTTTGAACCAGAAAAAAAAGATATATTCTTTTTAAGGTATAGTTTACGTAAAATAAAATGCACAGATTCTGTTTAGCTTCATATGTTGTGACAAATATACTTATGTAACAACCACCCAAAGCAAAATATAGAACAATTATATCAAAATACAGAACAGCCACCCAAAGCAAAATATATAACAAATAAACAATTATATATTTTTCAGTCAGTATCTCCTACCAGAGGCAACCGCTTTCTGACTTCTGTTACCACAGATTAGTATTATTTGTATTTGAATATTATATAAATAGAATCATATAGTATATATGTAAATGAACCATATAGTAGATATCCTTTTGTACTTGGCTTCTTTTTTTCACAGTGTTTTTGAGATTCATCAATGTTGTATATGTATATTCAATTCATTCCTTTTTTTATAGCCTTATTGAGATATGTCTAACAAACCATATAATCTATCCACTTAAAGTTGTTCATTCCTGGGGCACCTGGGTGGCTCAGTCGGTTAAGCCTCTGACTCTTGGTTTTGGCTCAGGTCATGATCTCACGATTTGTGCGTTCAAGACCTGCATGGACTCTGCGTTGACATTGCTACCAGCACAGAGCCCAATGTGGGGCTCGATCCCACAAACCATGAGATCATGACTTGAGCTGAAATCAAGAGTTGGATGTTTAATCCACTGAGCCATCCAAGCACCCCTAGTCTTTGTTTTAAAGTCTATTTTGTCTGATATAAATATTGCTATCCTGGATTTTTTTTTGCTTCAATTTTCATGAGAAAAGTTTTTCCATCTCTTCACTTGCAGTTGCTGACAGATTTTAATACTTTTAAAAAAATCAATTTATTTATTTTGAGAGAAAGAGTGAAGGGCAGAGAGAGAGAGAGAGAGAGAGAGAGAGAGAGAGAGAATCACAAGCACGCTCTGCACTGTCAGCACGGAGCCCAATGTGGGGCTTGAACTCACAAACTGTAAGATCATGACCTGAACCGAAATCAAGAGCCAAATGATTAATCAACTGAGCCACCCAGGCACCCAGATTTTAATACTTCTATGCATGTTTATACAAATATTTTGTGGACATGTTTTCATTTTTCTCAGGCAAATACCTTTGAGTAGTATTGCTAGGTCATAGAGTAGATATGTACATTAAACTTTCTAGAAAAACTGCTAAAGAGTTTTCCAAAGCAGGGATTGAAGATTTAAGTTGTTACATATTCTTACCAATGTTGGGCTTGTCATCTCTTCTTTTAACCATTTTAGGGGGGATGTTGTAGTATTTCATTGGGGTTTTAATTTGCATTTCTCTGATGAGTAATGACTGAGTCCCTTTTCATATGCTTTTTGGCTATTTGTAATGTGTTTTTGTTGCCCATTGAAGACTTCTGTTCATTTTTAATGTGTCCTTTGTCTTTTTTGTTAACTTATAGGGTTTTTTAACCAGAGACCTGTATTCTGAATACAGATCCTTTATTGATAGAGAACATTTTTCCAGTACATAAGTATGTAGCTTGCCTATTCATCTTTCTTTTTTTTTTAATTGTTTTTTTAATGTTTATTTTTGAGGGAGAGAGAAAGACAGATCATGAGCAGGGGAGGAGCAGAGAAAGAGGGAGACACAAAACCCAAAGCAGGCTCCAGGCTCTGAGCTGTGAGCACAGAGCTCGACACGGGGCTCAAACCCACGAACTGTGAGATTATCACCTGAGCTGAAGTCAGATGCTTAACTGACTTAGCCACTCGGGTGCCCCCTTCTTTCTTTCTTTTTTTAAGTTTAATTATTTTATTTATTTATTTATTTATTTATTTATCTATCTATCTATCTATCTATCTATCTATGTTTATTTATTTCTGAGATAGAGAGACATGAGTGGGGGAGGGGCAGAGAGAAAGGGAGACACAGAACCTAAAGCAGGCTCCAGGCTCTGATCTGTCAGCACAGAGCCCCACGTGGGGCTCGAACTCACAAACCGTGAGATCATGACCTGAGCTGAAATTGGTTGCTGAACCGACTGAGCCACCCAGGCGCCCCTTTAATTATTTTTTTTTGGAGACAGCATGAGCAGGGGAGGAGCAGAGAGAGAGGAGAGAGAGAACCTCAAACAGACTTTGTGCTGTCAGTGCAGAGCCCAGCGTGGGGCTGGAATGTGAGATCACGACCTGCGCTGAAATCAAAAGTCCGATGCTTAACCGGCTGAGCCACCCAGGCACCTCTGCCTATTCATCTTTCTAATGGTATCTTTTGATGAGTAGAAATGTTGAATTTTGATGAAGTCCAGCTTATCAATGTTTTCTCTTATGGCTAGTGCTTTCTATGAGCTAAATAAATTTTACCTGCCCCAGAGTTGCAAAGATACTCTCCTATGTAT
This sequence comes from Prionailurus bengalensis, assembly GCF_016509475.1. NCBI lineage: Eukaryota > Metazoa > Chordata > Mammalia > Carnivora > Felidae > Prionailurus > Prionailurus bengalensis. Next base: position 111,658,959 of record NC_057343.1, on the reverse strand, counting down.
TTTCTAGAAGTTTTACAGTAGTAATATTTGATTGATTTAGATCTAATCTTAAATTATTTTTGCATATGGAATATAATGGAGGTTGAAGCTCATTATTTCCCCAATCAGATATCCTATTATTCTATTACCATTCATTAAAAATACTTTTCCTTTTGGGGCACCTGGGTGGCTCAGTCGGTTGAGCGTCCGACTTCGGCTCAGGTCATGATCTCACGGTTTGTGGGTTTGAGCCCCACGTCGGGCTCTGTGCTCAGAGCCTGGAGCTCTGTGCTGACAGCTCAGAGCCTGGAGCCTGCTTCGGGTTCTGTGTCTCCCTCTCTCTCTGCCCCTCCCCTGCTCATGCTCTGTCTCTCCCCATGTCAAAAATAAATAAAACATTAAAAAAAATACTTTTCCTTCCTTCCATTTAATTGATTTGACACCAGGGGGTGTGTGTGTGTGTGCGTGCGTGTGTGTGTGTGTGTGTGTGTGTGTATGTGTTGGGGGTGGGAACCAAAATTGAATACAAATCATAACAAATGAATAAAATAGCCACAGTGGAGAGGGTAGAGAAGGAAAGAACTAACCTAAATAACTTTAGAAAAGAGTATTTTGGGGGCACCTGGGTGGCTCGGTCAGTTAAGCATCCAACTTCAGCTCAAGTCATGATCTCATGCTTCGTGAGTTCTAGCCCCTCATCAGGCTCTGTGCTGACAGCTCAGAGCCTGGAGCCTGCTTCAGATTCTATGTCTCCCTCTCTTTCTGTCCCTCCCCCGCTCATGCTCTGCCTCCCTCTCTCTCTCAAAAATAAATAAATATTTAAAAAAATTTTTAAAGAGAAAAGAGTATTTTGCCTTTATACTGTAAAGCTAAAAACAAAAAGAACAGTACACAAATATTGTACTCTAGTTAGTAAATTCGTGTTTCACAGGAGCGTGTGTTAACAATTCTGAAACTTTTATAAATTTTATGTATATTCTAGAATTTGAGCAAATAAGTATATTATGGAACAAACTCATGGTTTTTGTTTTTTTTCTTTTCTTTTAATTTTTTTAAATAATTACATCCAAATTAGTTAGCATCTAGTGCAACAATGATTTCAGGAGTGGATTCCTTAGTGCCCCTTACCCATTTAGCCCATCCCCCCTCCCATAGCCCCTCCAGTAACCTTTTGCTTGTTCTCCATATTTATTAGTGTCTTCTGTTTTGTCCCCCTCCCTGTTTTTATATTATTTTTGTTTCCCTTCCCTTATGTTCATTTGTTTTGTCTCTTAAAGTCCTCATATGAGTGAAGTCATATGATATTTGTCTTCCTCTGACTGACTAATTTCACTTAGCATAATACCCTCTAGTTCCATCCACGTAGTTGCAAATGGCAAGATGTCATTCTTTTTGATTGTCGAGTAATACTCCATTGTATCTTTATATACCACATCTTTATCCATTCAGCCATCAATGGACATTTGGGCTCATTCCATACTTTGGCTATTGTTGATAGTCCTGCTATAAACACGGGGGTGCATGTGTCCCTTCGAAACAGCACACCTGTATCCCTTGGATAGATACCTAGTAGTGCAATTGCTGGGTCGTAGGGTAGTTCTATTTTTAATTTTTTGAGGAACCTCCATACTGTTTTCCAGAGTGGCTGCACCAGCTTGCATTCCCACAAACTCATGGTTTTTATGAGATATAGATGCATGTATGTGTTTTCACATACACTTTTATATTTTTCTTCATTTTTTTCTGCTGATGCATCTCTAGCAATGAGTGCATCTAGTGCCTACATCTTTACTTCCAAATAGTATTCTTCAAAAAAAGATGACAAAGCTCTTTGAAGAAATGGCTGACGCCAGGGCTGGGGTAGGGAAAGTAGATGATGAGCCTGCAACATCTTGTTGTGCCAGAAAGTAAGGGAGTCCTTAAAAAAAATTTTTTTAAAGGACACAGATTCCAACTGGAAGATGCTTTTAACAGTCAACTCTGAGACAATAGGAGCAACAAAACAAATAACAACAACAATGGAGTGTAACGTATAAATACAAATCACTATCTAGGAGTCCATATACATATAAATAAATAATTGAAAAAAATAAATAAGCAGGGGGAGAAGACACAGCTCTTTCTTATAGTAGAATTACATTTAATAAATGTAAAAGGAATGATGAAAAAAGAAAATCATCACTTGACATCACACTAATAATTATCACAGACAAGAATCATTCATGGATGCTAAAACTAAGATATTTGCATAGTGTCAAAATGTCTCCCACAAGATAACTTATTAATTACAAATGGAAGAGAATAATTTTACAGAGGAGAAACTTGTTAGAAAACACTTTAGTAAATTGGTCAAAGTGAACATTCACAGTTATGGGAAAAATTGACCTAATTTACCACCTGGCAGGATGCATTGAAAATAACAACATTATTTCCTTGATATTCCTACCAAAAATACATGACCTGGAATCTAAACATGAGGAAATGTCAGAAAAACTAAAATCTGGAGCACTATACAAAACAACTGGCCTGAAACATTCAAAAGAGTCAGTCCTTGGGGCGCCTGGGTGGCTCAGTCGGTTGAGCGTCCGACTTCGGCTCAGGTCATGATCTCACAGTTGGTGGGTTCGAGCCCCGCGTCGGGCTCTGGGCTGACTGCTTGCTCAGAGCCTGGAGACTGCTTCAGATTCTGTGTCTCCTACTCTCTCTGCCCCTTCCCCGTTCATGCTTTGTCTCACTCTGTTTCTCAAAAATAAATGTAAAAAAAAAAATTTAAAAAAAAAAACAAAAAAACAAAAAAAACAAAAGAGTCAGTCCTTGAAAGTCAGGGAGAGACTGAAGAACTCCTCCACATTGAAAGAGAAAGAGAGATGTGAAAACCAAATATAACATGTGATCCCTGACTGGAGGGTTTTGCTACAAAAGACATATGGGAGAATTGGAAGAACCTGAATGAGGTCTGTGGATTCAATGATAGTAGTATATTAATGTTAATTTCCTGTTTTTGATTATTGTATTCGGGTTAAGTAAGACAATACCCTTGTTCACAGGAGTTGCGTATAAATTCTAAGTTATTTGAGGCATCATACCAGCAATTTAGTCTCAAGTGGTTCAGGAAAAAACGTTCTTTGTACTTTTTTGTAACTTTTTTACAAGTTTGAAATTATTTCAAAATGAAACAGTGTTCACATCAGCATTGTTTGTATTAGCTCCAAACTGGAAACCTCACAAATGTTCATCAAAAGTACGATGGATAAATGAACTCTAGTGTATTCATATAATGAAATATTATATATAGCCACAAAGTGAACAAACTATACCCACATACAACAACTTAGATGTATCTCATAAATATAATATCAAAGAATTAAGCCAAATATAAGAAAGAATACATACTACATTATTCTGTTTTCATAAAGTTCAGAAACAGCTAAAACTGATCTGTGGTGACAGAGGTCATGATGGTGGTTACCTTCTGTAAAGCAGGAGACTGGACTGGGAGAGGCTAGTAATGTTCTCTTTCTTGACCTGCATGGGAGTCACCCATGTTCTGTTCACTTTGTGATAATTCGCTGAAGTGTTATGATTTGTGCATTTGTGTGTATGTGTGTTATGGTTTTTATAAAAGTTAAAGAAGACTTGTGACATTAAGAAGGAAATATGTTACTTTAAATATTTCTATAAGAAGAGAATAGATGAAAATGAATGAATTAAACACCAACTGAAGAAATTTTTTTTTAATTTTTTTTATTTGACGTTTATTTATTTTTGAGACATAGAGAGACAGAGCATGAACGGGGGAGGGTCAGAGAGAGAGGGAGACACAGAATCTGAAACAGGCTCCAGGCTCCAAGCTGTCAGCACAGAGCCCGATGCGGGGCTCGAACTCACGGACTGTGAGATCATGACCTGAGCCGAAGTCGGTCGCCCAACTGACTGAGCCACCCAGGCGCCCCTGAAGAAATTTTTAAAAGAACAGAATAAAACCAAAATAAAAGGGGTGAAGTAATAACTAGAAGAACAGAAATTCATGAAGTGAAAAATGGAGATATAATAGAGAATATAATACAATAGAGAACAAAGCCACAAGTTAATTTTTTTATGAGACTAGTAAAATTGACAAGCCTGTTGTGAAATGGATCAAGAAAAATGGGGAAGAGGCAGCAGGCCAGGTAAGAAATGTGAAGGTGGCCGTAAGTACTGACGCAGTTGAGATAAAAGCAAAACAAAACAAAAACTGTAAGAGAACATTGCCAGCAACCTCAGGCAAGTAAATTTCAAATTTTAAATGAACTAGAAGAATTTCTACAAAATATTAGTTAAAACTGACTCAAAAATAGAAAACCTGAATGATGCTATAAACAAGAAAAAGAATCAATTGTTGGGGCACCTGAGTGGCTCAGCTGGTTAAGTGTCCAACTTCAGCCCAGGTCATGATCTCGTGGTCTGTGAGTTCGAGCTCCACGTTGGGCTCTTGTGCAGACAGCTCAGAGCCTGGAGCCTGCTTCAGATTCTGTGTCTCCCTCTCTCTCTGACCCTTCCCCCCTCACACTCTATCTCTCTCTCAAAAGTAAATAAACATTTTAAAAATTAAAAAAAAAAAAAAAGAATCAATTGTTAAAACACCAGGCCCAGAATGCTTAAAAAATATGTTCTTGCAAGGGCGCCTGGCTGGCTCAGTCAGTAGAGCATGTGACTCTTCATCCCAGGGTCATGAGTTCCAGCCCCACATTGCATGTAGAACTTACTTAAAAATTAAAAATATAAACAAAAATGAAACAGTATGTTCTTTCAAACATTTAAGAGTGAGATAATTCCCAAGTCTTATAGCCCCTCCAGAAAGTTAAAAAAAAAAAAAAAGGGAAACATACCCTAACTCATCATATGAGGCTAGAATGTAATGTCTACCAGAACAGAGATATTTTTCTCTTTTGTTCATGATGTGTCCAAATGCCTAGAATAGTGCCTTGTATACAGTAGGCATTAAAAAAAAAATTTTGTTCAGTGAATGGATGTGTGGAATAGTCTTAAAACTTAAGTCAGTCAAGATCAATAAAACAAAGACAGTAACAGCCCAATCTCACATACAGCTGCAAAATCCTAAACACGATATTAGCAAGCAAAATCCAGAATATAAAAAATGGTACTGTTTAATAATAAAGTTGGGTTTGTCCCAGAACACAAGGTTGGTAGGGAAGTCTAATGCTTTAGTCTACTACCCTAACAGATCAAAGGGAGGAAACACATTTATTTTAGACAAGGCAGGTCATAATTGGGGAATTACATAATTTATATTATTATATCTAAAATATATAGTAAATTCCTTTAAAAATCAATAAGAAAAAGACAACATACCTACAAATGAGCAAAGGATGGAATCAGATATTTCACAAAAGTAGGAAGATGAGTGGGGAATAACATGACAAGAGACTCAGCTTCATTAATAAGCAGGGAAATGGAAATTAAAATCACAGATTCCAGTTCTCACCTCACTCAGTAGGCAAACTAATTGTCAATACCAAGTGTTGGTGAGGATACAGAGCACTGGAATCTCTCACACAAGGCTGGTGGGAGTGCACACTGGGGCAACCACTGTGGAAAATCTGGCATTATCTAGGTAAAGTTGTAGATGGACTTACCCTATGCCCAACTGTTCCTTTCCTTGGTGTTTACTGTAGAGAAAGTCTTGCACATAGACTTCAGGAGATAAGTATAAGAATGTGTCCAGCAGTGTTGTTTATTATAGCAAAAAACTGGAAACAACCCAAAAGTCCATCAGCAATAGACTGGATAAATAAATAATTTAGTACACACACAGTGAAAATGAATGAACTATAACACATGCATCAACATCAATACATTTCATAGTATCTCACATTAAAATAAGTCAAGGGGCATCTGGGTGGCTCAGTCAATAAAGCATTCGACTCTTGATTTTGGCTTAGGTCAAGATCTCACAGTCGTGAGATCAAACCCCACGTTGCGCTCCACACTGGGCGTGGAGCCTGCTTAAGATTCTGTCTCCCTCTCACTCTGACTCTCCCCCACTCACTCTCTCTCTTTCTCTCTCTCTCCTCAAAAAAAAAAAAAAAGCAAGTCAGAGTATAATTCCACATGCACAGGTTAAAAACATGTAAAACTATATCTTAAATACACAATATATGATTATATTACAGAGAAAGTCCAAGAAAGATAAACACAAAATTCAGGATAGCAGCTCTGTCTGCTGGGAATGTGAATAGAGACTGTACCAGGAACTTTATTGGTCCTAGTACTGCCAGATTTCTTGAGTCATGGTTTAAAGGAGTTCGTTTTATCATTATCATTATTATTATTTAAATATGCTAATTATATTTTGTCAGTATGATTTTTTTATAATAAAAATATTTTAACAAAAAAAGAAGCAATTTTCCTAAGCTGAGGAATAGGGTGGCGATGGATATTGTTCTTGGAAGTCAATACAAGAAGTGCAGGACTCTTCCAGAACATCCCCACAAATGATTATCAAATTTCTGTTTCATTTTTTAATTTTAATTTTTATGTGTACTTCTATTGTTAAATATTTCAAAAAATACAAAAGTGAATAGAGAATAATATGATAATCACATATGTTTACTGCCTTATATAAAAATAGTTGAAGCCCCTTGTGTAACCCTTCCTAATTACCTTCCCCTTCCTGCATCCCAATAACCATGGTTTTGAAATTTGTATCTGTCATTCCCATGCTTGTCTTTCTAGGTTTTTGCATGTAACCTTAGGAGTTTGTATTGTATCACTTGTATTGTTTGACATGTTTGGAATTTTATATAAATGACATTTTTCAGGATACATCCTTCTGCAACACATTTTTCCCCAGCATTTTTTAAAAGTGTTTATTCATTTTGACAGAGAGAGAGAGAGAGGACCCCAAGCAGGCTCTGCACTGCCAGCACAAAGCCCAACGCAGAGCTCAATCTCATGAACCAAGAGATCACAACCTGAGCCAAAATCAAAAGTCCGACACTTAATGGAATAAGCACCCAGGCACCCATCCCCAACATTTTTTTAATGTTTATTCATGTTGATGTGGCAAGTTTTTCTTCTTTTTGAGTTTATTTAGGTAATCTCTATGCCCAATGTGGGGCTCAAAACCATGATTCTGAGATCAAGAGTCTCATGCTCTAACAACTGAGCCAGCCAGGCACCCCGGCAGGATTCTTTGCATCCAGTTTTAATTTATGTTTCTAATGCTCCAAAATTTAAAAAACTTTTTGTTGTGGGAAATTTCAAATATATACAAGAGTAGACAGGGTATCACAATGGCCCTCCATGTACTTATCACCCAGATTATCAATTATCCACACATGGTCAGTTTTGTTTCATGTATTTCCCCACTCATTTCTTCCCCTCCTTTATTATTTTGGAGCAAATCCCAGGCATCATTTAACCCTTCCCTACATATTTCAATATGTATCTCTAAAAGCTAAGACCTCTTCCTACAAAGACATAATTCTATGGCTTTATAATAGTTATTAACACTTTGTTAATACCATCAACTATTCAATCAGTGTTCAAATATATTTCTCATATTTTTACATTCTGTTTGAATCAAGCCTTTGTTTTAATTTTTTGAATTGTTGATCAGCTGCTCTGCACAAGGTATTGAGTGAAGTTCTGTTGAACATGTGTTGAGCTGAAGATCTCATTCTGAGTGGAGGGCAACTGGCTCACTCCATTGATGGGGTGAGAATATAAACTTCAGGTGACTTGTGGAAACTGGCAGCCATTTCCACAGATACCTGTTTTCTACATGACTGGTAATTGTTTAACTCTGTGCTAAAGTTGGTTTTGGTCCTTTTATACACCTGTGTCAAGACGTCCTGTAACATACTTTTATTCTTTTTTTTTTTTAACATACTTTTATTCTTAACACCCCATAAGATGGCTTGCAGTTACTCAATATTTACCATATCAAGGAAGATCTAAATATAATACTTCTTTGTTGACTAGTATTTCATGCTAAGCAAATACTGATTTTGTCATCTTACCATTCTTGTTCTTTCTTGAAACTGAAGAAGGGTGTGGGATGAGACGAAAGTGTGAGGTGATGACAGAATGAGGAAATGTACATGAAAGTAGACTATAACCCAGAAGATACTCTATAAAGGTATAGTTTTCATACAACTAGCCACCCTCATTTCTCACATGTTTTACTTCTGTATTCACTATACTTACAGCTTTTCCTTAGTCCACTTGTCCAACATTCAGACTCTCATCCATCAGTTGGACTAATGCAGTCTGTCCTCCTCTGCCAGGTCCATCATGCAGGCTTAAAAGTGGTGCTCTCATTGTTTGCATAGTGGTGCCTATGTGACAACTTGAATATTTTACTCTTTTTTTGTGTGTAAAAATAGAAATTATTTGGAGTAGAAACATGAGGTTACTGATGCTAGTGATTAGAAGCATCACTTTTCTGAATGTGACAACATTAAGACAAAGCTGTTCCTGAGGGGTACTAAAAGCATGACCCTTTAGTCCCATCTGGACTCTTAGTCACATGCCAGATGACATGCTCAGTTGTGAAGAAAAGAAAAAAAGGAAATATCTACAAATATTGGAAAATAAATTGTTCAATACTATGATTAAAATGCAAGATGCAATTAGGGATTTTATAATGATTTTAGCTTTCTGGGAATGAACTGTCCTTACATTGTTTGACCAAACATCTGACTTTTGCATCTGTTTTCAGAAACACAAAACTGCCCCTAGTTGAATAATGCTTCCTCTCTCACAGTTCCTCACAGACCTAGAATCCTGGAGGTGTAGTGAGGAAACCAGCCTTGCCCCACCCCCACAAGGTTGTACTGCTCAGCCAGCCTGGAGTGGGGGACAGTGGGAGAAAGGGGGGCGTGGTCTGCTCTATCCAGGAGAATAAGCTACTCCTCTTTGCTTAGCTGCCCAGAGCAGTTACTTGAGGAGGAGCCATCTTGATGACACGTGCCCAGCCACATGGTCAAAATATGCTGTCCAGCTGCATTGTTTCCTGTTGTAGCAGGTGTTGTGGGTGTCATCTTCAGTTGGGCGAGGCAGGAACCCTGGCAGTCTCACCTGAAGTCCTGTTGACATTGGGAACTTGGCCCTGACCTAAAACCTCGTTTAGTACAAGACAGATTAGATTCAGCAATTAGGACTGCTGGTTTTCTGCAGCTGAGATCCAGTTGTAGTCGTTAACCTCACAGTTTTGGTCTCTAGGCTGGCTGACGTGATGCAGCATTGAGGGATTGTGTGGCCTTCACCATCTCTTCTGCTCTTGGATTACACATACACCAAGAATGCATATCATAATTCATCACCAGGGAAAGGAGGCTAGAAGTGCTTCTAGCTCTGTGCCATATCTTAGGCCTAATACTTTGTGTATTTATTTTGGCAAAAGTTTTGGGAGCAGAGGAAGTCCTAGCTGGATTCTATCATTTCAATCTCTAAACATCACTGACAGTACCCTTCCCTGGATAGTTCCTCAAACTCAGCTGTGTTCAATTGTATTTTACCACATTTATTCTCTAGAAGTAAATTCTGTTTAGTAGTAGGGGAAATGGTCCCTGTGTTAAAATGTAGCTCATACTTTGAGATTCTTCTGTAAGAGGACCTTAGGAAAACTATCATCATAATAATAATGAACCACATCTTTATTGAACAAACAATGGTGAGTTGTATTTGGGTTGCCAATGTCTGTTTGCTAACTAGATTCTGAGCACTACTTGCATGGCAAAGAACCAAGTTTTCTTCCTTTTTTTTATTCCCTATGGCATTTAGTACATGGCAGGGATTCAACAGCATAGGACAGCAAAGATGTGTATCAGAATAATAAAAATAATACAAGATAGAAAGTTGTGCTGAGAAAGAGGTATGAATGGTCTGTAGGATCAGAGAGGCGGGATGACCTTCCACTGGGGAAACTATAAAGGTTTCATGGGGTGGTGTCTCTTGACAGATAGAAAGACCTTAATCAACTGAAATAAAAGCTATAATATATTGGATATTTATTATGTACCAAGCACTGCTTAATCTAACCTAATCCTCCCAGCAACTCTACAAGAAAGGTGCTTTAATCATTCCCATTTTAGAGTTGAAGCAACTTGTGCCTCAGGCAGAGTAAGTGATTTTATCAAAGTCAGTTAGCTGGTAGGTGACAGAGCCAGGATCCCAACCAGTCTGACATGAAGGTTATGCTTTTAAACACTGGGCTATCCCATCCCTTACATTCAGATGTGAATTCAGTGTTTCATTGTTTGATAAAACTTAGCTTATGTTCTAAAAACATTTACTAGCTGATGCGGCCAGAAAATAGAGTATGTGGAGAGTAGGAGAGTGAGGAATAGGTTGTTCCAGTAAGTCAGAGACCAATCTCAGAACTTGGAATGCTATCCTAAAGACCTGGGGGTTTTTTGGAAGGCGATGGAAGCATTAAATGCCTATTAGTGAAGTGGCAGGACTAGGTAAGTGCTTAAGAAGACAGCTCAGTGTGAAGGGGGAGGAGGAGAAGCATACAAACCAGTTAGGTAACTATTGCAGTAGTGGTGCAGGAGTGAAAAGGCATGCACAGCCCCAAGAATATGTGATTTCCTCCTGCGAGTCTAGTTGGGATTGTTTCATTTTAAGAAAATAAAACGTTCAAAGCTCTAGTCTCACAACATGAGAGAGAACATGAATTAGCTTTACAAAATGTGCTCTTTTGGAAACTTTAAAGATAGGATTTGATTTAAAGAATTTTTTTTTGCACATAAATCTTTGGGAACTGCATAAACTAACCTTTGTGTTTATGTAATATTCTTTTTAAAAAAATTTTTTTAATGTTTATTTTTAAGAGAGAGACAGAGTGCGAGCGGGACAGCAGTGGGGGAGGTTAGAGAGAGAGGGTGACACAGAATCCAAAGCAGGTTCTAGGCTCTGAGCTGTCAGCATAGAGCCCAATGCAGGGCTCAAACTCATGAACTGCGAAATCATGACCTGAGCGGAAGTTGGACGTTCAACTGACTGAGCCACCCAGGCTCCCTTGTGTTTATGTAACATTCTCAAAGGAACATTTGTCAATCAGTACAAAGGAATATAGGGAGTATGCATATATCCCTCACAACCCCTCCCCTCTTTTTTGTACATGACTCTACTTTCTCTTCAATTCCTTGTGAACGACACTGAGGTTATTACAGGTCTGATAAATTCCTAAAATATTTCCAAAGAAACAGAAACTAGTAGAATCCGGCATTGGAAAACTCTCATAGACTGTTGCTTCTGGATTGGGCGCTGGATTTGCAAGCAATTTCCTCGCCCACGGTGTTCACTCACATTCCTGAGCTCTGTGTATAGGTCTGAGACAGAGTGTGTGACACCATGACATTGGCTAATTACATGGAGCCTCCTCTTATCCAAGAGAATTGCTCATGAGTATGGAGGCTCTCTAATTTTCCTTTCGGGGGATTTCATCCATGATTCCCCACCCTGAAGTGCAGAATAAACAAATAATAAATATTAGGTTGACTATGAGATTCCATCACCCACTCTCTGAAGTTTTATTGGATAAGCTAGAAATCAGTCCCATCTCATTTTACAGTCTGTGGGAATGGCAGTATTTCACACCTCTCCACTGGTCAACATCTTTTTTTTTTTCCTCAAAAATTTATAATGTTTGGGGGCGCCTGGGTGGCGCAGTCGGTTAAGCGTCCGACTTCAGCCAGGTCACGATCTCGCGGTCCGTGAGTTCGAGCCCCGCGTCGGGCTCTGGGCTGATGGCTCAGAACCTGGAGCCTGTTTCTGATTCTGTGACTCCCTCTCTCTCTGCCCCTCCCCCGTTCATGCTCTGTCTCTCTCTGTCCCCCCCCCAAAAAAAAAAAGTTGAAAAAAATGTATAATGTTTGTTTACTTATTTATTTTTTGAGAGAAAGAAAGAGTGCGAGTGGGGCAGGGGCAGAGAGAGAGGGAAACACGGAATCCGAAACACGCTCCAGGTTCTGAGCTGTCATCACAGAGCCCAATGGAGGGCTAGAACTCATGAGCTGGGAGATCATGAGGTGAGCCGAAGTCGGATGCCTAACCGACTGATCAAAAGTCGTCCCCTCGTCAACACTTTTTATATTCTGACATGACTTATATATTCTATAAGTGACATTATAGTATTATTAGTTCCAAGTATGGGAGTGATTATGTTTAAAATGAGTTTTTATCTTTTAGAGATACATATTGAATATTTATACATGAAATTATATGATGTCTAGGATTTGCCTCAAAATAACACTGGATGGAGAAAGTCAGTGGGGATGCAGATAAAATAACGATAGGTATGGGCTGATGATTGTTGAAGCTGGATAATGCATGCATGGGGGATCGTTATATTATTCACTATATAAATTAGTGAACAATTATTAGCTTTGCAAAAGGTTTACTTGCATATGTTTGAAACTATACACAATTTTTAAATGATCACTCTTTAGATTTTGGATCGAGTACTACAATGAAAAAGAAATATTGATGAATTGTTTCTAGAAACATGTGCATACATAGTCATTGCTCTTCTCAACGCATAGTGCACCAGTCTGTCCCCTGTCTCCAAGCCTACACTAACTCTGTAGAGCTGTGATTATTTTCCTATACATTTGCCCGTGCTTTTTATCTATATTCTTAGAGCTTTTTCTACTCTACCTTGTCTCTTCCTTTAGATTAGTAATCTCATCATGGCATGACTTTCCATGTAACCAGCCCTTCATCCATCATAGTATGATTTCTCAAGAATGATAAAGTAAAATGCTAAAGAAAGGAGATCAAATAGTGTAAGCGAATATTTTTCAAAAGGCTTGCAAAGGGATGGTGATTATCTAAATGTTGGCCTATGTGTCATGAACATCTGAGTCCAATTCAGACACAACAGTGATTCTCCCTGAAGCTGGGAGGGAATACATCCTTCTTTTTCTTCTTGTAAATCAGAAGTAATTTGGTCTCAGGGTAGAGAAGGGAGGGAAAAGGGAAGGAAACAGAGACGAGAATGGCAGCTGTGTTCTCCAGTGAATCAGTGATTATTCCAGAATTCATCCCCAAACGGTGGGGACCATGGACCTGCCCCCCAGAGGCTGTGCTCACAGCATTGGGTCTGTCTTACTGGTGTGGCTCTAACACAGCTCTAATTCTTCTAGGTAGGTGAAATTGTTGCCAGTAGTCTTCTGCAGCCCCTTTTCCTCTTTTAGCCTAGAGTTGTAGAAATTTTTATTGCGGAGAAAGGTTAAAGCATCATTTTAAAGGTTATCCAAAGGCCCTGAATGTGCACAGATTTGTTCCAGGTCATATAATTACCCCACAGGGCCCATGATAGACACTAGGTCTCAGCACTATTGGCCAAGTCCCCACCTCCTGGAAGTTTGTTTTGAAAATTTTAGTCCAATAAGGAGTCAAGCAATATGTTAAGTGCCCTGTTTAAGAACTATGATCTCTAGCTTGGGCCTTCAGAAGGAAGTGTAGGGCAGGTGGCTTACCTGCGGAGATGTTTGAGTGAAGGGAAGTGGTGATGTCTTCAGCCGTTTCTGGCCTCCACACTGAAACTGGAACTACATTCTTGGTTAGGAAATAAAGAAGGAAGTGAAGCAGATTCATCACTGCTTAAGTAGCCTGGTATTCGGAGCTGGGATTCTCGATTCTCTAGCTGTTGATTGAGGCAACAGGAGGAAACTTTCTCATGCACACGCTGGGCCCCAGCTGAGAAGGGCGGGGAACTGCCAGTTGTCAGAATGGACCCATTCTGCGTGCTCCGTTCCAAGGAGCTCCCTGGGAACTACGGTGGGCTCGTGTCTTCTCCAGCATTGCTCAATTCCTCCAGGAAGTTTTCTTTAGGAGAAACCTTTTATACTAGTTCTGCGTGGATAATTGCCAAATGTAGCTCTGATACAACAGCTAAGATTTGTTTGATTATTTGAGTGTTTCAGCCGCCAAATGGACATTACCGTTTAAGATTCCCCTTCCTCTTGAAGGAAAATTGGGACGCCTGGGTGGCTCAGTCGGTTGGGCATCTGACTTCAGCTCAGGTCATGATCTCACGGTTTGTGGGTTCGAGCCCCGCGTCGGGCCCTGTGCTGACAGCTTGGAACCTGAAGCCTGCTTCGGATTCTCTGTCTCCCTCTCTCTCTGTCCATCCCCCACTCATGCTCTGTTTCTCTGTGTCTCTCAAAAATGAATAAACGTTAACAAAAAAAAAAGTGGTTAAGAAAATCAACAGTGAACACATCCATTCTCCAGGGGCTCAGGAGGGCAGACATAGCAGGTTTTCTGAGCTCTTGGAATCCTAGACAGGCTCTCAGCATTCATTTTTCCTCTAGGAATAGGTTCTTGTTCAGTTGTTAGGAATAAAAAATTCAGCTTGCAAGAACAACTAGTCATTCATCTGAAGTGTTACCTCATGTATAAGGAAACTTGCTTGGCCTTTCCCTCCTTGAAGGCAGGCATGCCTTGAGTCTAGAATAGCACTGTGGAATGAAATGAAGTTCCCATCTTCCTGCCCATGGCCTAATCCAGCCTTGGTTTTCCTCTTTTGTCAAATACTTCACCAGGAAGGAGCCAACCCAAATGTCCTTTGCCTTAATTTGGGCCAGTTTCTTCTTGATTAATTGTCTGGTGATACAATAATTTCTTGATCATTATACCCCGCCCTCCATCACTATTAGGTAGGTATTCCTTAAGTTTTTTTAAAAGGTTGTTTATTATTTATCTTTTATTAAGGAATCTTTATGCCCAAAGTGGGGCTCAAACTCATGACTCCAAGATCAAGAGTCACATGCTTCACCGACTGGCCAGCCAGGCGTCCCTCTTAAAACTTTTCTTATGAGCTTGAGCTTCTCAGAAGAAAGATACCTTTATTTATTTTTTAAAGGCTTTATTTATTTATTTATTTATTTATTTATTTATTTATTTTAATGTTTATTTTTGAGAGAGAGAGAGCATGAGTGTGGGAGAGGCAGAGAGGGAGGGAAGCACAGAATCGGAAGCAGGCCCCAGGCTCTGAGCTGTCAGCACAGAGCCCATTGCAGAGCTCGAACTCATGGATCGTGATATCATGACCTGAGCTGAAGTAGGACGTTTCACTGACAGAGCCATCCAGGCGCCCCTGGTCTCCATCATTCTTTTTTTTTTTTTAATTTTTTTTTAATCTTTATTTTTGAGAAAGAGAGAGAGAGACAGAGTGTGAGTGGGGGAGGAACAGAGAGAGGAAGACACAGAATCCGAAGCAGGCTTCAGGCTCCAAGCTGTCAGCACAGAGCCCGACGCGGGGCTCGAACCCACAAACTGTGAGAGTATGACCTGAGCCGAAGTCAGACGCTTAACCGACTGAGCCACTCAGGCACCCCTCTCCCATCATTCTTAATGATAAAAGTAGGGGCTTGAGCTGACAGGGCAGGGAGGGATGCTGACTTCGAATTCACATTGTGTAGAAGGCACCCCAGACCCCCTAGGTCATTAAACATCAACAAGCCAATGATGTGATTAACTGACTCCATGATATAGGGATGGGGAGCTAACCAAGAGACACTGTGGGTACAGGTAAGCTCCAGGACCCCGATGAGGTCATGTATTTCTGGTGGGAGGGATGGAAAGGATGAAGTTATGCTGGAACCATTTGAGAAGGATGAGTCAGGTCTCAGTGGGTGGTGGATACCTTGTCCTATGTGAAGCAGCCAGGCCATTTGAGAATCTCTGTATCTTTCCTGACATTTGTCAGCCATCTCTAGGTTTTAACCAGTGCTCCTCTTTTTGTTGTTGTTTTTTAACGTTTATTTATTTATTTTGAGAGAGAGAGAATGTGCACACATGAGCAGGGAAGTGGGAGGGAGAGAGAATGAGAATCCCAACCAGGCTCCATGCTTAGCATGGAGTCCGACTTGGGGCTCAATCCCACAAACTGTGAGATCATGGCCTGAGCCGAAATCAAGAGTCGGAAGCTTAATTGACTGAGCCACCAAGGTGTCCCATGTGCTCCTCTTCCCAAATATGAAGCTTATTTTATGGTTTTTATGTCACAGGCCCACTTAGTGTTCCATATTTTCCAGACCCTCATGTTTGTTAATGCATACAACTGATTTGTACTTTCGTTCTTCTGCATTGTTTCAAAGCCCACTGTTGCGTATTCACAAGGGCACACATTAACAGTAATCACTATGGTATTCAGTGTGGCTCACATCCTTGTGTGATTGACTGTTATCCAGGCTTGTTTTTGTTGTTGTTGTTAATTTTTTTTAGTGTTTATTTTTGAGAGACAAAGACACAGTGTGAGAGGGGGAAGGGCAGAGAAAGGGGGAGACACAGAATTGGAAGCAGGCTCCAGGCTTTGAGCTGTCAGCACAGAGCTGGATGCGGAGCTCTAACTCACAAGCCGTGAGATCATGACCTGAACCAAAGTTGGATGCTTAACTGACTGACCACCCAGGCACCCTTATCCAGGCTTATTATAAATACTGAAGTGTAGTTCTTAATTTGCAAGCATAATCAAGAAATGTAGTAATAGGTTGATTTCTGAGGTTGCCTTTCTTCCAGAAATCTGAAAAATTCCAATGACTCTTTTCTGAAAAAAATTATGAATTAAGACTTCTGTCTTCTAGAAGTTCTCATCATGATTATCCTCATTGGACAGCTGAAAAAACATTGGCATGAAAATAACAACTTTCTCTATAACTTAGGTGTTTCATTTACCTCCACAATGTTTATTTATTTTTGAGGGAAAGAGAGTGAGGGGGTAGGTGCAAAGAGAGAAGGGGACAGAGGATCCCAAGCAGACTCTGCACTGACAGCAGCGAGCTCCATGTGGGGTTCGAACTCATGAACCATGAGGTCATGACCTGAGCTAAAGTCAGATGGCCAATCGACGGAGCCACCCAGGTGCCCCCTCCACAGAGGGTTATTTTAAGAGGGTTTAGATGGGAGCACCTGGGTGTCTCCATCAGTTAAGCGTCTGACTTTGGCTCAGGTCACAATCTCGTGGCTTGTGGGTTGGAGCCCTGCATCTGAACCCCGCATCTGAGCTCTGTGTCTGAGCCCTGCATCGGGCTCTGTGCTTACGGCTCAGAGCCTGGACCCTGCTTTAGATTCTGTGTCTCCCTCTCTCTCTGCTCCTCCCCTGCTTGCACTCTGTCTCCCTCTCTCAAAAATAAGCAAACAATAAAAAAATGTGGAAGTGAATTAAAAAAAAAAATTAAGAGGGTTAAGATCTATCTGAATGGTCACTAAGAATTTCTGATGGATTTGAAACCTGACCTGCTTAAAGGATTGAATAATCCTAGTTGAATTCTGGCCTATCCAGGTGACCTTGAGAAAGAACTGACAGTTCTTATTTGTGTCAGCCCTGGGACGTTCACCAAGGGGCAAAGGCAAGATGGCTCAGGGCCCGATGTCCACTATTTGTGGCAAAGCCACTCAGAGCTGCTGCCTTGCAGATACAAGGCCCGCCCCTTCACCTGTGTCCTGTGACAACAGCATTAAGAGAAAAGATGTTTCTCTCCCATCTCCAAGACAAAGTGAGGGATTGAATTACTCGGGCCCTTTGCCTTGGCCTCAGGCAGGTATATCTGCACTATCACCCGTGTACTGTAGCCATGTCTGGCTCCCCATTTCCTGTGCAGGTTGTAAACTAGCCATGGCGCTCCCACATACTGCATCAGCCCAAGTATATAGTGCCCAAGTACTATAGCACTGCTTGATCAAATCAAGTAGACACAGATCCTATGATGAGATTTCTGTGGTCAGTTGACACCCTCCCTTTTCCTGTACCAACCAGGAGTGATGTTGCCAACAGCCAAAATCTGGTGGAAGTGAGAACTGGGGAATGTTTGTTGGCAGGGCCACTTCCTACAGTTGTACCCTGAACAAGACTCCCAACTGAGGGGGTGAGTTGGGGCTGAAACTCAGTCTGGGCTCCATCTTGCCCAACCTTGCATTTAACCACTGGGCAGTTTTCTCCAAGATGAAGAGGCACCTTTTCTTTTTTTTTTTTAATTTTTTTTTTCAACGTTTATTTATTTTTGGGACAGAGAGAGACAGAGCACGAACGGGGGAGGGGCAGAGAGAGGGAGACACAGAATCGGAAACAGGCTCCAGGCTCTGAGCCATCAGCCCAGAGCCCGACGCGGGGCTCGAACTCACGAACCGCGAGATCGTGACCTGGCTGAAGTCGGACGCTTAACCGACTGCGCCACCCAGGCGCCCCGAAGAGGCACCTTTTCTAATGCACTTAAAGACACCTTGTGGGCAAGAGGTTGTGTAAAGAAATTGCTACACAGGCCCAAAATGGGTCACATATGAGGCTGCTCATGGCAGCATTGTTTTGGGTGCTAGAAAGTTATAGGCACTGGGGGTGCCCATTACTGGAGTATTCAGCAGTCAGGGATGATGGACTGGATGTGCACACAGCAATGTGGATAGGTCTTAAAAACAAAGTGTGGAGTGGAAACAATAAGACAGAGTGAGATCTGTAATACAATGCTATTGTGTAAATTAAAAGACATGCAAACCAGTCATCAACACACATCCACAAGAACACATACAAGCCAAAAAAATATAATTAAATGTATTAGAATGGTTCCTTGCAGGAAGGAAGGATAAGAGTGAGGAGTGGGAATAGGAGAAAATGTAGATACACATACCTAAAAGAGTGGACTTGTCTGGACCAATTAAGGTAATGTGCCATGAACTTAATGAAAAGTGCAATTAATTTAGCACTCTACACCTGAGGCCTAATAAGTTTTAAAAAATTAGGTGCCCTGGGCCTTGCCATTTAATGCATTCCTCACCCCAGCTATTGACCACCAGAATGGCTAGATCAGCATGATCACCGCTTTTTAATAATCTCATTGAGAGAGACTTATATCTGGACTTGTGTGAGCTTCATTATAACATAGCTGTCCTTATCAAACTCAGGTTTGAGTTTGCTATCTCCTGGTCCTTAAAAATCCTTGGAAGTTAACTTGCCTTATCTGTATTATTTTATTTTTCTTGTATTCATAAATAGAAATGAAAGCATTTACTTTCCTAGGGATTTTTTTTTTTTTTAAAGTAGGCTTCTTGTCCAGCATGGCACCCAACAGGGGTCTTGAACTCACAACCCTGAGATCAAGGCCTGAACTGAGATCAAGTGTCAGATGCTTAACCAACTGAGCCACCCTGGCACCCGATTCCCTAGGAATTTAATCAATCTATAAAAGCTATGTTAATGAAGAATAGTGGCTACAAAGAAGAAAAAAAAAACCCTGAATTCTGTTTGGCCTGGTTTCCACTTATTGCATTCGGCCAAGGCTTGCAGCAGATGGGTCAAAATGGGCCTATCGTCATTGTGACACAGTGTATAAGTTTCTTTCAAGATTCATCTGGAACATTCTAAATCAATGTAATCAAAAAGTACCTGATGGGGGCACCTGGGTGGCTCAGTCAGTTAAGCATCTGACTTCTGCTCAGGACATGATCTCACAGCTTGTGGGTTTGAGCCCCACATCACTCACACTCTGTCTCTCTCTCTCAAAAAATAAACATTAAAAAAATTTTTTAAAAAGTACCTGATGCATAAAACTTGCACCATTTAACAAATATATGACTAACTCCAGCACCATTTTTGAGATAGTTCTTGGTCCACTCTGTGTAGCTTAAACAAAACAAAACAAAACAAAACAAAACAAAACAAAACAAAACAAAACAAAAGACCTAATACTCTTCAAAGTGGCATAAAGAAAGTTCCCTTTCAGTAGGTATCTGGTAAGTGTTAAGTTAGATTGAATGCCCTTTTGCTATCCATTAAGGGACATCTCTTGCCCCTGTGGTATCTTACATGTATAAGAGAAGGTACCTCTTCTTCCCAGCAACACAGCCCCACAGTCAGGCACAGGTGTAGCAAGTGGAGCTGGATCTCAGCCTAGTAACCTCGTTGGTTATTAAGGGTATAATCGACACAGCTGTAGGACGTGGCCCTGCACACAAATAAGCTCCCCGCCTTTCTCTCTTCCACTAGGTTTCCATGATTTGCAACTTTATTCTGGTTGGTGTTGGAAAGGCAGGCTTGAATGACCATCCTAGTCCCAAGTAGAGCAACAGTATCTGCCATCCCACATGCTCTTCTGGAACTTTGCCTTTGCCTCTGTAAAGCTGGAGTCTGATTCTACTCTCTTTGAGTCTGGGTAAGCTTTGGACTTGCTTGCCACCAACACAACCCAACCCAACCCAACACAACACAACACAACACAACACAACACAACATGAGTGACGATGTAATTTCTGAGGTTAGGTTATAAGAAGTGATATAGCATCCACCTTGTTGGCTGGAACACTTGAACTTGGAGCCCTAAGCTGACATGCAAGAAATCTGACTATCCTGAGACTACCAAGCTGCAAGAAAGCCATACCACATGGTGAGGCTGTATGTAGGGCCTGTGGTCACAAGTCCTAGTTTTTGAGTGCTCCAAACTCAGACACCAGACCTGTGAGTAAGCAAACTTTAGATGCTTCTAGCTCCCAGTTTTGAAGTCATCACCACACTCTGAATCTCCTCAGCTCAGGCCCCAGATACCTTGGAGCAAAGAGCAGCCATCTTTACTGTGCTATTTCTGAATTTCTGGCACATGGAATCCACAAGCACCATAAATTGGTTTATTTTATTGTTTTATGTTACACAGCAATAGTAACTAAAATACCTATTATCTTTGATAACACCAATAAGGAGAATAAAAAAAAAGGAGAGGAAACTTATAAAATTTAAAATTAAAAATTTAAATACATTTAAATTTAAATTTAATTTAAATTTAAAATTAAAAAATTATAAACTACAGGATACAGACAAAATATATCAACAAATACAAGTGACAGATTAGAATAAACCACGACAGAAAGACACTTGTGAAAATCAGGGCAATTTGACCTCTGACTGGATACTAGATGATATTTAAAAAATTATTGTTAATTTTAAAGATGTGATAAAGTGGTTATTGAAAAATGAGTCCTTATTTGTTATGGATACATACCGATGTATTTGCTTATGAAAATATTTGATTTGCTTTAAATTGGATTTAAAATGGAAACGAGGGGAGGGGAGGGTACAGATAAAACAAGATTGCCATTTTTTAAAATTTAATTTTATTAAAAAAATTTTTTTAACGTTTATGCATTTCTGACAGAGACAGAGCATGAGTGGGGGAGGGGCACAGAGAGAGAGAAAGGGAGACACAGGATCTGAAGCAGGCTTTAGCTGTCTACACAGAGCCTGACATGGGGCTCGAACTCACAAACCCCGAGATTACGACCTGAGCTAAAGTCGGCCACCCACCCAACCAAACCACCCAAGCACCCCTAAATTTAATTTAATTTTGGAGAGAGGGAGAGGGAGAGGGAGAGGGAGACGGAGAGGGAGAGGGAGAGAGAGAGAGAGAGAGAGAAGAGAGAATTTTAAGCAGGCTCGACACAGGGCTTGATCCCACAACCTTGGGATCATGCATGGCCAGAGCCGAAATTAAGAGTAGGATGCTTAACTGACTGAGCCACCCAGGTGCCCCAAGATTGCCATATTTTAATAATTGTTGAAGCCAGGTGATAGGTACATGGAGGTTTATTATCTCTACCTTTGTGCATATTTGAAACTTCCCGTAAGAAAAAGTTTGCCAGGGTGAGACTCAGGAGGAACTTATTTGTCCTCTGTCCTGTTCTTCCAGGCTGTAGTTATGTGCTAACAGGTGCCAATGATTTAAATAGATTGCCCCTCCTATAAGCAAGACCTCTGTGTACTCCTGGAGGCTTCTTGAGACCCAGGACCCTTCACCCATGTGGGATTTCAGGCAGATCTCAGGACTAAGGAAGAAAGCATATTCTCAGGCAAATAAATGTTTTAGGCACTCCTCAAATCAGTTTAACTTTGGGCGGCTGGAACTCCCCCTGAAGACAGTATTCTCTTCTCTGATAATACCCAGTCCAGCCCTAGGTATACAGGGGACATCCATGAATTCCTGGCGAATTGACTGAAGAAAATTCATTGTTCAGGATGCATTCATTAGCTTACTCTGAAGGTTAAGGAGTGTTCGATTTTAAACTTTGAAATATATCTGTCACCAGAAAGACAGGCAAATAGGCTGCATGTTGCTACACAGATGATGTACTTTGGAAGGTCCTTCTGTTTGCTTGCAGGTTCCCTCCCTTGAATAAAGACTATTAACTCATGCTGCAGCCTGCTGCTCTCTGCTTGGCTTTGGCTATGTCACTAAGCCCAAAATAGAAAGTTCTTTTACTGCAGAGCAGGGAAAGAGGTTTAAATTTATCAATTCAAATAACAAAGGGAAGCATTATACTGGCTCTTCTCTGGGGCGGGGGTGGGGTGGGGTGGGGGGGTGGGGGGGTGGGTAGGGAAGAGATAATGCCTGCTTCATCAAGGAGAAGGAGTGATCTGACACTGGCAGGGGTTGAGACCAAGAGACAAGCTTACACTGTGGTGAGTTGGGCTTGTTTCCCATCCTGGCTCCCCTCATTCCCTCCTTCCAAACATGTCACCTCTTTTAGGACATGGGAAAGCAGCTGAGCCACTGAGGAACCAGTCCCAGAAATGTCACTGAAGTTATCAGACTGGAAACAATTCTCTGAGCCAAACCCCTTCTCTCTTAGCTTTGAGAGGAGTCAGTACCTTGCAACAAAGTTACCCAAAAGGGAGATGTATCTTTTCCTTAACAAATGGTCAAAAATTTTTGATGATCCCTAGGGTTAGAAAGAGTTTGTGGAAATTGGCATTCTTGTGTATTGCTGGAGGGAGGTAGACTGAGCCAATCACCTGGAGAGCAACCTGACAACATGGATCTGTGGTATACCAGAGACTGTGGATCTAGAGGCTCTCTGTTTATAGCTGGTGGGAGTGTAAATTGGGTCCGTAGACAGACTCTTGTACATGTACAACAGGGAACATTTATAGTATAACATTCGTAGCAGCAGTGTGAACAAAAGCTAAATCCTAGAAACAATGCACGTACATGGATGAATTTTAGCAAAATGAATGGAAAAAACAAATCCCAAAAGATGACATACAGCTTGATGTCCTTTTTATAAAGCTAAGGACAGTTCTGAAAATTTACTCTTTAGGAATATATACACATAGAGGAAAACCACATCAAAAGAAAAGGAAATTAACTTACGATTCAGAATGGTTCCCTTGGGTGGGGAACACAGGAAGATGGTGTGGAAAGCCTTATGCTTCAGTATTGGTTTTTGCTGAGGCCCTAGCTTTTGTTTTGGGTTGTGGATTGACAGGGACTGAATATGTTATTAAAATTAATGAATTGGTGCCTGGGTAGCTGAGTTGGTTAAACATACAACTCTTGGTTTCGGCTCAGGTCATGATCTCACAGTTCGAGAGTTCAAGCCCCTCACTGGGCTCCGCGCTGACAGTGTGGAGCCTGCTTGGGATTCTCTCTCCACCTCTTTTTCTGCCCCTTCCCTGTTTGTGCTCAATAAATAAATAAATAAATAAATAAATAAATAAATAAACAAACAAACTGTAAAAATAAATTTAAAAAATTAATGAATTTACCACCAAAATTAACAAGATCAGGCCATCCAGTACCAATTATGGGAGTGTCAGTACAAAGGATTATGGTGAATCCAGTTATTTATGCCAGACGTTAAAACAAAACAAAACAAAACAAAAACAGAGTATATATCCTTTGGGACAGTCACTCCACGTCTAAGCATTTATCTTAAGGAATAAATAAAGATGCACACAGACATTTGTGAACAGGACTTTTTTTTTTTTTTTTAATTTTTTTTTCAACGTTTATTTATTTTTGGGACAGAGAGAGACAGAGCATGAACGGGGGAGGGGCAGAGAGAGAGGGAGACACAGAATCGAAAACAGGCTCCAGGCTCTGAGCCATCAGCCCAGAGCCCGACGCGGGGCTCGAACTCACGGACCGCGAGATCGTGACCTGGCTGAAGTCGGACGCTTAACCGACTGCGCCACCCAGGCGCCCCTGTGAACAGGACTTTTGTGAACCAGACATTTGTGAACCAGAACCATGGTACTTATAAAAATAAACAATCTAATTACCAAACTAAGAGATTAGTTACATAAATTGTGCTGCATTGATATGCTTGAAAACTAGGTAGTCTTTTAGAATCATTCTTTTCTGGAGTGTGTGGGTGGCTCAATCAGTTAAGCGACTGACTTCAGCTGAGGTCATGATCTCGGTAGTGAGTTTGAGTCCCACATTGGGCTCTGTGCTGACAGCTGGAAGCCTAGAGCCCACTTCGAATTCTGTGTCTCCCTCTTTCTGCCCCTCCCTGACTTACAGTCTCTCTCTCTCTTTCTCAAAAATAAACATTAAGAAAACTTTTTTTAGAAATATTCTTTCCAAGGAGTATTTAACTATATGGGAAAACAGATACATACAGAACAGACACATGCAACATGAACTTTAGTTCACAGTTTTTAATTTCCGATAATATATATCTATGCACACCAAGAAAAGCTGAGAAGGCTATACATCAAAATGATTATAGCCCTCATTTCTGGATCTTATGATTGTTTCTTCCTGGAACTTGCTGGCAGTTCACAAATTTTCTGCAGTGATCATTAATTCTTTTACAGCCAGAAATAGTTTTATTATAAAAATAGTTAATAATAATAGCTAATGTTGATGGAGTACTTGTTATGTACTAGAGCGTTACATGGATTCATTTATTTAAGGCTTAAAATAACCCTACGGGGTTAGGACCCTATGGGGGTCCTATTATGATCCCCATCATATGAATGAAAATACTGATGTTTAGGGGGTTAAATAACTTTGAGGACACAGAAGCCATAAGAAGTTGTGCCTTGAATCAGGCTTGTAGGAGGTTCTTCAAAGGGTGGGCCTGATTGTAGGCTATTGGTCTCCCTGGTGCAGGATGGCTGTACCAGAGACAATGATCTCCCCGCGAGCAACACTGGGAACTGAACAGGCTGATGTAGAACCTGCAATCCACACCCAGAAAGAGGCCCCCAAGGGGTGTCTGAGCCTGAGCCAACACAAGGCAGCCAACCATCAAATGTGGGTTGGTTGGATGGGGGGCACACATAGGAAAGCCAGGAAACCCAGCCTCTAAGGGTTTCTGAAGAGCCCCTGTGGGAGATCCCAGAGCAGAGATGTTTTTACTCATGGCTCTGACTAGCTCTCGTCTCCAGCAGCCACTGTAGGATTGGCCTCTAGAGCCTTCGGTGGAGAGGAGGGTGCTCTAGGGATGGGACAGAGCCAGGACTCAGCCGCGGTCTCTTTTCATCACTCATGCTTTAAATATAAGCTCTGATGTGATCAAGGCGCCAGAGATAAAATGCCTTTCTCAAGCTAAGCAGGCAGGATCTGGTATCCAATTTGGACAAGACAGTGGAAAATAGACTCAGGGGGAAAAAATCCCTTGGCCTCAACACCAACACACGGGAGCTGAAGAATTTGATACCTTAACATTGTAGAATAAACAAATGTAGGCATAGTTTCCTATGTTTTCTTAAAAGCATCTAAAATAGATATGATTCAAGAGGGAGTTCTTGTCTGACTTTAACAGCCAGTTCTTCTCTTCTCAGCTGAGGAATTCTGGATATCCTTTAAGATGTAGCTCGAGCATCAGCTTCTGTGGAAGTACTTCCCAAGCTGCCCCAAGTAACGATGCCATTCCTCTTCTGTACGTGTTTAATAAATACGTTTACCTGTAGGAATGTCCGTCTTCCACTGCTGGACCATGAGTTCAGTGGACTGTGTTTTATGCGTCTTTGAGTTTTCCCCACTATTCCTGTATTTCTTCCCGTCACCTGTCCTCCACATGCATCTCTACGCCCGTCATGTGGTAAGTGCCAATTAAATGTTGCTTTTGGAACAGAGAGGTATAAAGGCTTGGGGTGTGGTCTTCTAGAATTCTCAGAGCTGGGAATCAAACCCTTTTTTGCATCTACAATACTTGAGAGAATCTGATAAAAGCTAAGAACCTTTCTTTCCCCAGGGAAAAAAGCATATACAAAAGAAAACTCCCAGTTGTACAGCAGTAAGTGCTCTCGCTCTCTCTCTCTCTCTCTCTCTCTCTCTCTCTCTCTCTCTCTCTCACACACACACACACACACACACACACACGAGTGCATGTAAAACTGGGGAAATATGAATGATAGGTAGGTTGTATCAATATCAATATCCCAGTTGTGATACTGTACTCTAGTACTGCAAGAGGTTACCAATGGGAAATCAGGATTTCTTTGTATTATTTCTTACAACCACATGAGAATCTAAAATTGTCTCAATAAAAATTTCAGTAAAAAAGAAAATTCCTATACATTATCCTCTGGGAGTTGGTAAGTCCCCATGAATCCACCTATGAATCCTAAACTAAGAGGTCTCCAGTATAGTCCAATCTCTACGTTGTTATATGGGGAAACTGATGGGTAAAGATGTGCTTAAAGTCATACAGATTGTTGATGGCAGAGGTGAGGATGAGCCCAGCACTCTTTTCCTTACACTGCAACTGGTTTCTGGGAGGAAGAGAGTGCTGTCCATTTGGTATTGTTTACTGGACTAAAAGGCAAAGCTAACCTGGTATTTCCTGTTGTGGAGAGAAAGCAGGGCAATTCATTTTCATTTGGATCTCCTTTCCAAAGAAGGTGGCTCAGGGGCTGGCAGGCTTTTTGCTTCTGCATAATAAAGAGCCAAATCAAGCAGGCTGGACAAATGGAGGAGGAGGAGAGAAAGAGAAGAAAAAGGATGAGGGTACATCAGAGAAAAGAGAGCAGAAGGGCATGGTACAAGAAGACAGTAGTGGAGGGGACGAGATGGATGTATTTAGGGAATAGGAGCAATGGGGTGGGCTGGATCACAGGCCACTCACTACTGAGCTGCAACCTGTAAGGACATGGATTATTGGTCTATCCTTGGAGATTGCTAGGCATTGAAAGTGTCAGATGGTTCAGTGGTCAAGATCTTCCATTCATGAAAATCATTTGAGTTTTGATGCTAAAGGCTCTCTAGTAGGACTTCGGACTTTGGGCACTGAAGCCAGACCTCAGCTCCTCTGCTTACTAGTTATTTTACCTTATACAAGTTACTCAGTCCCTTTGTGCCTCAGTTTCATCATTTGTAAAATGAGGATAATAATAGTACCTCACTCAGGAGTTGTGAGGGAGGAGGGATATAATATATGTAAAGTACTTGGAAGAGTACATAAGTGCTTAATAAATGCTGGCCTTATAACTGTTAACTACTTGACAGAGACTCATTTCCTATTCCTTGTTCCTCCAAAGATGGAGAAAACTGATTAACATCCTTCCTTTAAAAACCATCCACCAACCTGTAGGCACTAAATTACTCATGAGTTTTCTCTTTTCTGCACACAATGTCTGTTCCTTCTTTTGTTTGTGGACCTAATTCTATCACCATCCACCACAATTTAAAGATGAGCATATAAATACCTGGTTATTGTCTGTGTGTGGGGAGGTGGGGTGTCTCCCTGTCTGGTGTGCCTTCTAACAGCTTAGGGAATGAACACTCCTGTCAAGGGAGAGTGTTTCTTTCCATCAGACAGAAGAGCAGTATGGTCCTATCTTCCTATCTTTGCAAATTAATTTCAAAGTACTCCTTAGATGCTTTTGTACTTGCAAATTCATCTGCTTTGGAGAACCTTATTTCTTTTTTGGCGGCGGGGGGGGGAGGTGTGATTTCTAAATCTTGCCTAGAGTCAAGCTAGAACACTGGTAAACTTGTTAATATGGAAAATATGAACAAAATATAAACAGATTTTCTCTCTGGCTCCCTGCAAAATGCCCCCTCATCTTCTACAGCATCTCTGAGAGCCTTTAGGGAATACTCACATGGGCTCACGAACAAGTTCTCCATTCTTACCCCTCTGCTCTGACAGGTGCCAGGTCTCTGTGCTGTTCCACCAGACTCTGAGGTTTTCCTGTTGCTCTTGTAGGCACTCCCAATCAAGAGAGACCTACAGCCATCAGAGAAGACTCTTCAGAGAGTGTGGGGCTTGAACTGGTCTTGAATGCCAGGGTTCTTATAGATACAAGTGGCTGTCTGAGGAGAAGGGACATGTTGAGCAAAGGAGAAAGTAGGAATGGAGTGGATGAGTACAGTATTTGTCTGAGAGAGGAAGAGGGCCATCTGAGCTGAGGATAAGATCTTTTAATGAGAGGGAAGGTAGAAGAAAAGGCCATATTGAAATGCCGTGTGAGGAGGCCATGTAAGAGATCCACAGGAAGGTGAGACTTCTTTTCACAAGTTGGGGCCCTTGAGTAATATTCCAGGGCATAGTGGAATATTTAACATAACTATTGGCTACTTGTTGTTTGGGCCTGTGACTCCCCTAATCATGTTTACTCAGGATATCTGAAGATTTTTTTCACAATTATGAGCAATATGTTTTCATTACAGAGGAATCAAGTACATAAAAAGAAAAAAAGAAAAACTCCATTCACCAGAAGCAACTGCTATTAGTACCTCATTGTATAGATTTCTAAAGTCTCATAAACATATACTTATATTTAATAAAATTATGGTACTATCATATATGCTGTTTTATAAGGTATTTGTCACTTAATACTATATTGTGCATAATGTTCCATGTCAATAAACCTATTTCTATGATAAGATTTTTAATACCTGCAAAGTTGGTGACAGTATTTTTAAGGTTTATCCAGCCTTCTGGTAATAAACTTTGCCTTTCATTTCAGAGATTTTATTTTTCCTGTAACAGGGTAAAAAATATTTCCTCTGTAACTGAGAATAGTATCTAGATGTCAGGGACATTACCAAAGGATAATATGGTCATTTCTCTCTCTTTTTTCTTTAGCCAAACTGTAGTAGGTGAGGGAAAGAGCTGTATTATATCTGTGGCAAAATTCCTGGCCACAAAATTTTGGCCACATATATAAAATTCTAATTTCAGGTGAAATGTTAAGTTTAATTGTTCAGAAAACTGCAAAGGAGAAAAACAGGGATAGCTACCAATAAGTTGCAAGTATTTGTGTATCCCGAGTACCAAAATCTTCCAGTAGTTGGGCAGGCCCAGTTGGCCAGAACATGGCAGGCTTCTCATGGGCATAGGCACTAATGTTGACTAATTAGGTCTTTATGTTGGAATTTCTGGGGCATAAAAGGCCTTGGTGCAAAGTGCATGTTATCAGATATCACCCTTTTCAGATAAAAAATTCTGACACAACAGGAACATAAGACTAACCAACTGTATTATTTCTTGAACTTATTCCTCATTGACTTTTTCTCTACACAACAAGCCTTCTGAATGTTTGCACGGTGTCAAGGGAAGAGAGGGGATGTTCTTTTTGTTCCATCTCGACCCTCTTTTCTTGAATCCCCTCCCCCCTCCATCTTCAATTCATCTGATGGCTTTGTGTGTATATTATGTTTTTGATACTGTTATGTTCTGTTTCCATAGCAGGCAATGAAGTGCTCCAACTGGCATTAGGGGATATGTAGGACCAGAGACCACTTAGAACTATTAAAAGTAAGAATATCTCATACTTACTGGACATTTACTATATGCTGTGTTTTACATTCATAATTTCACTGAATTCTCACAAGAACCTTATTATTTGGCAATTATAATTATCCCCACTTTATACATGAGATAAGGGAGACTCAGAAAAGTTATGTAACTTGCCAAGCTTCTTAACTAGAATTCAAACCAGGTCCATCTGATTCCAGAGCCATTTCTTACCTATCTGGCTCTACTTTCTGTCTCAGTAAAGCTTAGAAATCAGGCAACTGGAAGGAATAACAACAAAATAAACCTAATGTGAGGCCAAGAGAATTGTTGACAAAACGATGTATCTCATTCTTCCTCCAAGATTTGATGTCAATTTTTATACTTTGGCTAAGAGTACCTATTATCAAGCTATTTGCTCAAGGTCATCTTCCTTCAACCCCACCCCCATCATCAGATGATTTTTTTTTCTTTTATAGCTATGTTTAAACATCATGGGCAACACTTAGACTTGCTGTATACTGAATTTGCCATCTGAGCAAAGATTTCTTTCTCAAAGCATATTTATTTACTTTATGGTTTCTGCCAAGCAATTAAAAGGACAATGTTTTTTTGGTTTGCTTTTACTTTTTTGTTCCAAGCATTCCTCAGCTCTAGAATTTAGACAGTCAGACCCACTGAGTCAGGACCAGATCAATCAATCTGAAGTTTCAGATCCGTCGGTGAGTATGAGTTCTGCAGAGTAAGAAAACAATCTAGATTCCTTCTAAAGAAAAACACATTCTGATTTAGTTCTGTATTGTTTATAATCACATATGCTTTACTTCATGGCTTGAAAGCTAATAAGAGCTTCCTAGAATTCATTGCTTAAGAAGTTAAGTCATGGCATCTAATTATTTGGCAGGATGTTTTAAGTATATATAATTATATCTTCCCACCATTTTGTGGTGGTGGTGAGCCAAGTAATCTGCATCAAGAGAAAATAAGTAATACCTACATTAGGGCTACCAACTAGGAGCTCACAGCACTTTGGAAAAACCCATTCATTATAATCTTAATACATAGTAGGTGCTCAATACTTTTTTTTTTTTTTTAGGGTAGATAAAACTCATGAGGTTTTTATTGTTTGCTTTTTTAATCACACGACTTCTGAGAATATATCATTTTGTAAATTTCCTTTTGAAAGGAATTTGTTTCTCATGGGAATCATGGTTCAAGGAAACTACTTTAGAAATGCTGCTGCAGATGCATAAAATCTTGATGTCCTCAGTACACATTTGCACCCATTCAGGAGCTTTGTCTGAAACATGAAAGAATGCAGCCCTTAGGGTGTTCAATATTCTTTAATGAACCAAACTAACATCACCCAACCTTTCGATAAGAGAACTCAAGCAAAGGGAAATCACATTGACCCTGTTCTGTATTTCAGTTCTTAGAGGTCAGTTGTGTGAGTGTGGCAGATGCCCTGAACTTGGGAGTATCAAATTTCAAATCCTAATTACTACCTTGGGTAAGTCCCTTCTCTTTTCTGTTTGTCTTCTTGTTGCCCTGTAAGACAGGACCAGTTCTCACACAGGTACAGGGCAACAGTGAAGAATAAGATGACAGCACACTAGGCATGACTTTATAGTCATAAGCACTAAGTGATGATTTTTTCCTTATACATTCTACATGGTCTTAACTCCTTACTCCTCTATTATTGGGGGATGTTAACTATAAAACATGGTCAGAATTTGGGCTAAAAGAACTTTTTTCCGGTCTGGCAAATTAAGTATAAGCTTTTAGGGGAGAAGATCTGAGAGACTTTCCTCTAGGGACGCTGCTGGGAGGTATGAAAGAAAAGCAGAATTGCCATTTTCAGTCTGGGACCTCACTAAGCAAGTTCTCTTTGATGAAGGAGAATTTTCAGACCCATCATTGGCTCATCCAGGCCTCTAGATCCTTCTTCAGGTCATTGGTTGGGACGATGCCCTCAGAGCTGCAGAGTGAGCCTGGATTTGGCAGGGTCAACTGCTATTGGGGATAGGAAATCTAGAAGACAAGTGACTAGGTTCAGCTCTTGCCTTGCATTTTAAAAGTCCTTTGAATGGGCTCCTGGGTGGCTCAGTCTGTTGAGCATCTGACTTCCTCTAAGGTCATGATCTCAAGGCTCATGATTTCGAGGCCCCTGTCCGGCTCCCTGCTAACAGCTCAGAGCCTGAAGCCTCCAATTCTGTGTCTCCCTGTCTCTCTCTCAAAAATAAATAAACGTTAAAAAAAATTCTAAACGTCCTTTGGAAAGTTTGTATCTCTCAGGTCCTGGGGACATGATAATCTCTCTTCCATCTAGTCCTACACTACTGGGAGAATACCAGCGTCCACCGAGGCAGGAAACCTTGTCTGTTTGGTTGACCCCTCTCTCTCCTAAGGATGGGATTCAGCACATAATTGATGCTCTACTGAGCCAAATATTTCTGTGAATGCAGAGATAATGGGATGTAAAACATCTCGCAAACATCAAAGAGATTCATAGCCAGACCGAGGTCCGATACTCAGATATCCGAGCTTTCTTTAAAGAGAGGATTGTAGCCGCTTCTAACATCATCAGGCCAGAGAGGGCACGGGTGGGGGGCGAAGGGGTTCCTCATTCTCCGGAGGAACCAGAGTGGGAGGAAGGCGCACACCTGGGGAGAAGGCGACAATGGGCGAGGCTGCGCGAGGCTTGTGGAAGCTAGGATCGAGGTCCTAAACTTAGAGAAAAGCCTAAGGCTCGGGCGCAGGCATCACGGCCGACAGGCACCTAGGCCCAAAGACAGGTGTGTGCCCAAGGAGTCAGGTGCACTGCGCCGCGCTCCCAGGGCAGACACACCCTCCTCCGCCCACGAGTGACCTAATTACAAGGTGCCTGCCGCGCCCAGAGGCGGAGGTGGCCACTCCAAAGAGGCTACCACTTGGCACCCGTTCCCGCCCTCAAAGACTTAGGAATCCCATACAATTCCAGCGCACCGTGAGGTCACAATTCTAGTTTCTGTAACCTGAGTACAAACGCGGGGCGAAGCGCAGAACTGTCTCACCTTAGAGAAAAAGCTCGGACTAGCAGGTTCTCCTCAACCTCCCAAGCCCCAGACTGCGCCTGCGCTAAACGGGCGCCCGCGCCGCGCAGGACTTTGTGCTCTGGCATTAGCCCAGTTTCCTGCTGCAAGCATCGCGCTTGTTCGGACTCGGTCCTCTCTTCCCCGCCCCCCCTCCCTTCTGGACCACCACGCCCTAAAAGCGAAGGTGCCTCAGTTACCAGCCGGCTACGTTGCGCCTGCGCCGTGGCCCCTGGTTGCCGCCCGCCCCACTCTGGCCTGGCGGCGGACCGGGGTTGGCTCTGCAGTTGCGCAGCTCTTGTCCCGGCCCTTCTACCCCGCCGCCTCCTGACGCCGCGCGTGATGTCACCACGCCGGTGGCCGCCATTACAGAGAGCCGAGCTCCAGGACTAGATCGAGCGGAGGAGGACAGCGGCCGGCGGCCGGGTACTTCAGGGAGAACTCGCGGGTTCGCGCTAGCGCCGAGCAGCCGCCAGTAGCCACACAAGTACCCCGGGAACCGGCGGCGGCGTGTGCGTGTGGCCCGTGTGCGGGCGGCGGCGCGGGAGTAGCGCGGAGCGGCAGCTGGTTCGGGCGGGTGGCATCATGGACGAGAAGGTGTTCACCAAGGAGCTGGACCAGTGGATCGAGCAGCTGAATGAGTGCAAGCAGCTGTCCGAGTCCCAGGTCAAGAGCCTCTGCGAGAAGGTGAGCTTCTCTCCGGTTGCAGGAGCCGCCGCGGGCCGAGCCCACCGAGAAGGAGGCGGCTGTGGGGAGAGTGCAACATGGCGGAGGCCGTCGGCCCGGGCCCCCCGAGCCTCCCAGACCGGCGCCCGGCGCGGCCCGGCGGCGGCTCCCGGGCGACCCGGCGCCCCCTGCCTCCTGCGCAGGGATTGGTTGTCGCCGCCACCGCCGCCTAAAATGGCGCCGTTCACCCGACTCCAGGGCTTCCGAGCCTCCAGCTTCGGTGCCGGGAAATGTGGCTGGGGGAGCAGAGACCCTGTGTGTTAGGGTCGGGCACGGTTTTGAGATGGATGTAAGAGGACTTGGGTTCTAAGGTCTGGGAAAGAGGTCTGTGACTCTACTGTGAGGTGGGTCAGAGGCTTTTTACTTGTACTCGGGCCTAACTCTTCGGTCCAGAGCTGTCCAGAGGATCCTCCAAAGGCAGGCTCGTAGGTTACATACCAAGACCTGTCTAAAGGTCACACAGCTTTAGTACTATTCTCGGTGGTTTGTGTTAAACTCATTGATTAATCTTTGACAGAGACTTAAAAATGTGTGTTATAAAAATTTTTAAATATACCTCTAACCTAATTTCTGCGAAGGTCGTGGTGGTAGATGGAGGGAGGAGTACAACTTATTTTTCATAGTTGGAACAAATGGAGAATTTGGTGAGTCATACTATATAAGGAGCTTTCGGGTTGGAAATCAAGTGTCAATTTAATCTATGATTTATATGCTGACTCAAATTGGGTAACTGAAACCCTTCTGTAAACTGAACGTACTTGGCATTTTGCCATCTATTTTTAAAATGAACAGCGTAAATTTAAAGCAGCAAATTTTGTATCCCAGCTCTTTGTTTGAAAACTTACTTGTTGATATTTTTATGGGTTTAAGTAATTAAAGGTAGTAATAATAACGATAGCTGTACATTGAGCTTTTATTGTGTCCCATACATTGTGCTTAGCGTTTAAATATTTTTCAGATGTTGTAAATGGAATGCTGTAGTTGCTTTAGTAAGTCGATTTTAAATTACCTAATTCCGTTTTGGTTTTCCCTAGGGGTTGGGGAAACAGTCTATTTAACTATTGGCTGTGTCGTGTTTTTGAAGTCTTAGAAGTCAGCTTTCTAATGTATAGAAAATGCTTATCTCTCCTATAAATAGTTTCACTCTTCTTGTCAAAATTAACTTTGCAGCATTTCATTTTAGTACAGAATTGCAGAATACCATATTCACATTTTGTGTTAGTGTAGAGAGTTATTAGAGAGCAATTATGCTGACTCGTTTGTGGTTTTGATGGGAAAATTGGCTTCATGAGTTTGATGTATTTGCTTCTAAAGTAGGCTTTTTCAGAAATGCTGTAAATAAGTGCAATTTAAATGAGTCAAATTCAGATTTATTTATCCTAAGCCTGAACAACTCTCCTACTAGTTGATGAGGTGGCACATTACCTATTGGAGCTCAGTTTTACTGTTAGCAATGTATTGAGTCTTTTGTTCCTCTTTTACCCTTAATTTTCTTTCATCAAATGAGAATGGTGTATGTAGTAAGGATTTAGAAATAGGCTTCTGAAACTTATTGTATATTGTCGGGTCTTAATTTCTAGGTGCTGTAAGTGATGATTTTAATGATTTTTAAAGATCAGTACTTTATATAAAGACATTGAGTCAGCAGTTGGCTAGATGACTAGTCATTTGTGTAGAAAACATTGAAAGAGAGGTAATGATGTAATTGAAAGACCACTGGACTTCAAGCTAGACCTGGACACTAGTCCTCTTTCTGCCATAGAGTAATTGTGACTGACCTTGGGACAACCACTTAGTCCACATTTTCCTGTCTGTAAACTAAAGACTTAAAAACAGATGTTCCAGGGACCCTTCTACTATGAAATTATATAATCCAATTTAGATGCATACATTGTGTTTAAATATTAAATATTTAATGACTATTCAAGATTGCTAACTTTTATGAAAGAAGTGAAAAGCAATGAAGTATAATCATGCTTATTCTCGGGGAGCCTAAATCTAGTTGGAAAACAGTAGTAGATGAACCAGGAAAGTAGTGGGTTTGTGTTAGAGACCATAGGAGATAATACTGGGGGCTAAGGTTGGTTATCAAAAGCTTGATAATTTGGTAAATGTTGATTCTTGTCCACAATTTTGTAAAACTAAGATATAGTGAGATTAAACAATTTATACTTAGATCCCCACTGGTTATCCAGTGTGGCCAGGTATTTGTTCTTAGAGTCAAAAAGATGGAAATAATGTTTTAAGTTTCCAAAAAATGGGTCCTTTGAGGGGGAATATTATACAGTCTTAATACTCTTTTTAACTTGTAAATATTTCAACTTCTGGAAGTATATTAATTTTGCAAACTAAATTAACTTAAAGGCAGCTATTTAGGCATATGAAATGAGTTAGGATGCATGACTTGAAATGATTTTTTGTACTAGAAAAGTTAACACAAAAGTTCTCTTTTCACTATTAATTGACTAGCCAAAGCACATATAGTGAAAGCTACATATTTAGAAAATCTTAAGGGAAACATGTTTACATTAGTACAATAGTTTTTTATTTCCTTTTAAAGAAAAAATTCTTGTTGGAGACAGGTACTTGGTAGTAGTTGATCATTTCTTTCATTATAAGAAGGAAAAATAATTTAAAAGCCTTCCATCTTCCTGAGCATGCCTGATCTGAATGAAATATTTAAATGGTAAAGATAGAAGTATACCATTCGAGGTTATGGTGATTAAAAAATCCAGAGACCGTTATTGTAGTATCCCATCAGCAATTAACAGTGCATGTTCAAAATGCAGAGAATCCAGGTGTGTATTAATTAGACAAAGGTGAATATGGTTTTTATGCAATTGACTAGTTAAGGTTTTTTCCCCCCAAAATGTGATCAAGGCTTATATCAAAACCAAGATGATTGTGTGAATTATACTTTGTCATTTTGGGAATCATAATTTTAGTTGATTGCTGAAAAATTTGTGGTGAGTGAATGCAGTGTTGTCTTAAGTACACTTCTATAGTCAGTAACATTACTACATTTGTATGACTGGACTGGTATGTTTCCATTTACAGATTGGAAGAAGTAAATAGTATCAACTTGCTTTTGCATTAACTACAGTAAACACTCTTTTATTATGTGGCTTCAGCAGTGGTTTAATTTAGGTATGATTTTTGGCTTTGTGTTGTCAGGTCTTACCAAACTTGTGGAGAATGTTGTTTGATAGCCAGTTGTTTTTTTTTTTTTTTTTCCCCTCTTTCCCCAAAGGAGTTCTTTACCTAGGTATGCTATTTTCCATTGCTGTGCAAACACTATAAATAAAATGCAGTCATTAAGTCTTCACATTTGTTACATGAGTATGGGAAAAAGCAAACCCTTCTAAACTGGATGAGCTGCAAGATATTTGATCAAGGTTAAATTTCTATATGAAGTGGCTGATACATTTTTATGAGTCTGTATGTGTGCTTAATTTAAAAGGTTGTTTGGCTCATTTCCATAAAAGTAATTTGAATATTGGAAACAAATGGGGGGAAAGCATGATGCAGAATATTATTTTCATCATTTTCACATATACAGTTCTCTTAAGTTTATGAGACATTTATTATCTTCAGTTATAGATAGAAACCAGAGACTCAGAAAGGTACAGTGACTTCAGGGGCTAAAGTGGGATTGCATAGGCTTATGGATTCTGTGCCCAGTGTTCTAGTCTTGCTTCACAGCCTTCCTCCCCTCTCTTTTCTTAGGGAGTGTTAATAATGAAAGACGGAGGTGAATTGGGGTCAAATTGTATTGTAGAATCAGCAGCTCTGTAAAATAAAACATTTTTATTCTAATTGCTCAAAGGCTTCCTATTCATGTCACACACTGTTGTCTCACTTTGTCCTCGAGGAAGAAACAGTAATAATTCTTCAATTTTGGATGTGGCTAACTGCATTTTCCCCTCACATACCGTTAGTGAGAAGAAAATGCCAGCTCATTTTCTGTGTATCATCAGTGCAAATCATGATCTAGAAGGTGAAATCTAAAATATTCCAGGAAAGCATAAGTGACCTTTATATTGTACACTACGCTTGTAAAATCACTACAGCTTGTAAAATCCCTTTTTATCATAGCTTCCACAGTCAGACCTATTTGTGCCTTTTGTGTTTCGTGATCTCCCAGGCATGAAGCAGTAATGCACTTGGTTTTGGGTTGACTTACTGAGGAAACATTGAAAAGGTGAATAGTCCTACTATTCAGACACACAAGTCCCCTGACTCCCCTTTTATTTTCTCTGTCAGAGCCAAGAATTCTCTCTGCAAATATTGGCAGGTGAAACCCATGCTGTAGAAAGCATGATAGGCACTGGAGAAGTGTATGTAATAATTGTAACATGGGTCAGGTGTCTCTCCACCACCACCACCCCCACTTTGTATGGCAGCAGATATTGCTGTTGGTGGTGTAAGTCATTTGTCAGTTATTTGTGGAGTATTTGTTTAGTTTGGAAGAGATGTACAAGGAAAGCCAGGAGACATTAGGTTTGGATTGAGGTAATGGTAGGGGGAGGGTCTTTTTTAAAGGTACTGAGAAGGGAGGAAAAGTTGAGTGTGACAGAGAATCCCTTGTTTTACTTTTTTGACCCATCTCTCGTTTCTTTTTTTCTTTACTTATTTCTCATTACCATCTTTGCCTGAAAAAACCTTAAACCTGCACTCTCCTACACAAGTGAGCTATGAATTGGACTAGAACTATTAAGGGGAAAGATTTTGTTTTTGTTGTTTTAAATACCTTTTCTTTCACCTTCTGGAGCAGAGGTGGTAGAGGAGGCTCAAGTAGAGAGGGGTCTGGCTGCCAGTAAATGGGGGATTGGTTCTGAAAGAATTGTAAAGAGCAGTCTGGAATTAACTGATTAACTTCTTAATGTTACAAAGTTACTATTGCCTCCTTACATATTGGTGTAGCATTTAGAATGGTTGAACAAGGCAGTGACAGAAATGTGTGTGTCTGAATCTGGGTATTTTCAGGGTGCCTGGGTGGCTCAGTTGGTTGAGCATCCAACTCTTAATTTTGGCTCAGGTCATGATCCCAGGTTCTTGGGATCAAGCTCCTCAGCAGGCTCCTGCTCTGCTGCCCCCCTCCCTCACTCGTGGGAACACTCTCAAATAAAAATGAATCTGAATTATTTTCTAAAGTGTACATGACCAGTTGGCCAGTCACTCTGGTACTCCCATGTCCTTACCTCCGCTTTTGTCATTCAGTTACTACAGATGGGAGTATGGCTGATGTTGAGGGGGCTGAAAGAAGACTGAGAACCTCTTTCTAGAGTGCTCCTGGGAAACATTTCATTTACTTAACTAGAGATGTATAATAAGTGGAATTCACAAGACTGTCGCATGTCAGCGATGCTATGTGACGGTGTACGTTTGGTTTTGGAATTCAGTCAAAATTTATTAAGCCTCCATTATGTGTGTGATTCATTTTCACTGTTTAGCTTTGTCTAAATAGCATTATTTTAGGGATGTTAGTTCATTGCTCTAATGGTACAGTTTCATGTTAGTCAGGAGGTTGAGTTTGTAGTAAATTCTATAGCTAGGAAAGGTTTTAGAACGTGTTAATAGTGATCAAGTGAATTTTATTTCTTTACCACCCATTGTTGGTCAGCTGAGAGTATTTCCCCATTACCTGTTTCTGTTGGGTGGCTCTCACTTAATGAAAAGGCTTAAGAATTGCTTTAGTAAAATTTTAGTGATAGAAGGAACCTTAAAGACCATTTAGGCCAAGTCACCTGGTACAGATGAAGGAGCCCAGAGTGGCTGAATATTGTCCATATGGAGTGTTGTGGTGAGAATTTTTAAACAACTACGTATATGCCAACATTTCTCTGTTTAGTAGGTTGTATATATTTTTTCCCCTTTGCAGGCATGATTGGGAATGTTTAATTCGTGCATATGTGTAGGTTGGTTAGTAAAGACCTGGGCCAGTGTGTTGCATGGGAAACATAGGGTCTCTGAAGAAAATGAATGTCCATATTCTTCAGTGGTCATTGAAGAATATGGACATTCATTCTCTTCAAAGATACAGATGATTATTTGACAGAGATGGAAAAACATCAGCCTATGTAGTATTTTCTTTTAATATAATTTTAGAATTTTCCCTAATCCCTGGCCTTTTTCTTCTGGTTAGACACTAACCAAATAGTAACTATTGGTTCCTAGAACATTACATGGAGGGGTATAGTACTTTTCTAGTATAATCACACTGATAGTGTGTATACAGTATAATCATACAGAAGACCAAAATGTTTCATAAACTAGAGGCATCTCTTCAGAATAATTAAAGAAAAGGCAAATAATATGAAGAAAGATTATGATAATTAACTCAAAATTTATTTGCTTCCACAACTACTGGTATGTCCTATATTATGTATCACACGAAAATAAAAATCTGTCCATATATACTAGTTTGCAATGAACCTTAATTTTTTTTTTTTTTTTTGCAGTTATGAAAATCTGGGAAACCTTCCATTTATCTTTCATAAAAGCAGTATGAAACAAAATAAAATTCTCTTAGAGTATTGAAAAAATTTATTTTTTCTTGCGAATTTACTTTTTTAAAAAGTCTTCAAATGGGGGTGCCTGGGTGGCTCTCAGTTAAGAGTCTGACTCTATTTTTTTAATGTTTGTTTATTTTTGAGAGAGAGAGAGAGCATGCGCACACATGTGGGGGAGGGGCAGAGAGAGAGGGAGATGCAGAATCCCAAGGAGGCTCCGGGCTCTGAGCTATCTGCACAAAGCCAAATGCAGGGCTTGAACTCACAAACTGTGAGAGCGTGACCTGAACCGAAGTCAGATGCTTAACTGAGCCACGCAGGCTCTCAAAACATCCACTCTTGATACTGGCTCAGGTCATGATCACACTGTTGTAAAATCGAGCCCTGTGTTGAGCTCCCTGTGCTGGGCACAGAGCCTGCTTGAGATTCTCTCCCTCTCCCTCTGCCCCCTCCCCCACTCTTTCTCAAAATAAGTAAACATTTAAAAAAAATAAACCTTCAAATGTTTTTAATTCTGAAACTAAAAAGTAAAATCCAAAAATTAATTACTGCATTTTTTTCAGCTTTGCTTCTCTTATGTCTTTGTGGCTATATTGGTAGAAGAAATACTCAACTATGATTAAAGTATTGAATGTTTAATTTATGTGAAATAGAGTTCCAGTGAACATTTGAATTAATAACCAGATTTTTAATAGAAAAATATCTAAGAGCATTATCTAGCTCTCTATCAATAGATATTCAGAGAATTTGTGTGGACAGTCTGTATAAGAGAAAAATAACTGGTAATAAACATGGAATAAAAAGTTTGAATTCCAAAATGAAGAGTGCTAGTTAAATCACAATGTAGCATTTTATATTTTAAGTAGATGGGAATAGGTGCATTCTTCCATTTATTATTGTATACAAGTTGGGCAAAATTGAGCTTTATATAGTACATACGTAACAAAAAATGTTCGTATATTTAACTCTGTAGTTCCATAATTGAAAATTTCCTGAAAGTAAATTAAATAAACAATACATGTATAAATCTGTTTGGGAAGATATTATACAGCAGTTTAAAGTGATCGCTATAATGCTATAGGACATTGGGTTCATGAATATGAACTTAAAATTTTTTTTTAATGTTTTTATTTTATTTCTGAGAGAGAGAGAGGCAGAGTGTGAGCAGGGCAGGGCAGAGAGTGAGGGAGACACAGAATCTGAAGCAGGCTCCAGGCTCTGAGCTGTCCGGACAGAGCCTGACGTGGGGCTTGAACTCCCAGACTGTGAGATGATGACGCGAGCCAAAGTCAGACGCTCAACCCACTGAGCCACCCAGGCGCCCCATGAATATGAACTTTAGTACACAAATTGAGATGTTAGCCAATTTGAAGCATGAAGTCTGTTTGTGAGTAGTTTTTGTTGTGGTAGGATTAAGACTGCCACAATCTATTAACATTTTAATGTTCTCAAGTCTTCTCATATAAAGAATTTTTACATAGTTGCAATCATTCTGCATGTTTAAATGTTTGCTTGGTTTAATAAGAAAAATGAATTAATATAGTCCATGACTTTTTTGACAGTACATGTTAAATAGAAATTATACTGCTATTGTGTGCCCTTAAGGAAATTAATATATAAATGGTTGGCGAATCATTGTTGGTTCCTGTTTTTCTTTTTTCTTTTTACTTGTCTTCCTTGAAATATCTTGACTTGAATGATTTGTGGAGTCTAATTTAAATTTGCTTTGGGGCACCTGGGTAGTTTAGTCACTTGAATGTCCAACTCTTGATTTCAGCTCAGGTCATGGTCTTGTGGTTTGTGGAATCAAGCTTCGCTTCAGGCTCTGTGCTGGCATCGCGGAGCCTGCTCAGGATTCTCTCTTTTCTTCCTCCCCCACTTGCACACTTGATGCTCTCTCTCTCTCACAATAATAAATAAACATTTTTTTAAAAGTATTTCTTATTTTAAAATTTTGGTTTTTTGTTTTTTTTTTTTTTTTGTAATTTCATGTTATTATGGTGGTTAGGGATAGCCCATATGCCAAGAAACCAGATTGTTTTTACAGTAATTTGAAAAATAAACTTTTAAGGTTTCTGAATCTGAACTCAGAATACAGAGAGGACATTGATAATAAATTAATGCTCCTAAAGATTTCTTTTCTTCAAGTGGATCTCCAAATTCTTTTAATTTAGGACAGTAGAACATGTTAACTTTTCATGGTTAAGTTCTTATTACTGGATTACCCTATTCTAGTTTTAATCTTGTTCTCGGAAAATTTTGTTTATTTTTGTTTTTTTTAAGGTTTATTTATTTTGAGAGAGAAAGTAGGCCCGCTCAAATGGGGGAGAGGCAGAGAGAGGAGGAGAGAGAATCCCCTTCTCTGGGATTTCACAGCAGGCTCAGCGCTGTTAACATGGACCAGGAGATTATGACCTGAGCCAAAATCAAGAGTCTGACGCTTTAATCGACTGAGCCACCCACGTGCCCCATTCTAGGAAATTTAAGATCACATCTTTTTTCCTTAAATTCACTGATTTCAGTCTTTGCCATTTGACTGAAATTCAGTAGGGTTCCAATAAATTAAAAAATCAATATGATGCTAATTAAACTATTTTTAAAAACTTTAATTTTCTTTCAGTTGTTTATTAGCTGAGCCTCTTGAAGCTTTGGAAAAGTGTTTTAGGGAAGCAAAAAAAGTTTGGGGGTGTGTGTCTTTTGCTTTTGTTTCTGGGCCTAATTCAGGTGATATGAGGCTTTAAATTATAGGAATCAATATCAGAAAGTGAAAAGACAGTTATTAAATGTATAAATATCTCTAATGTTAATTAAGTTGCTTTGTAAATCTGGTTCTCCCATTTACTTTGAGTATAGGCTAGAGAGTTGAAGTTGTATAGCTACCTTAGAAACTGATGGTTGGTTAAAAAAGAAAAAAAAGCAAAGAAAAATTGATGGTGAAGGCCTGCAGGTTCTAAAGGTGACTGATTAGAGGTCTCATTAGGTGATCCATAGAGGGGTTTGGTTAGGTGCTTCTGAAGGTAGAAAGGCCTGACTCCATGTGATAGCACAACTTCTCATTTTTTTTTTCTGTGATTAGTTTTTCCTGACTGCAAAATAATCCTCAGTGAGAACCACTGCAACCTTTATTGTTCTGGCGATAGTGTATTTTGGTGTAGTTATCATCTTAGAGGTGAGTTGAGGTTAAAAAAAACCAACAAACTATACTTAAATTCTTTGTAAGCTTGAATTTTTATTGTTAAAATATACTTAATAGTTGGCTTGATGGCATCTGATACATAATACTCTTTTCTGCAGGATTTAATTATAATTGTTCTAGTCTGAAATTTGGTAGGAAAGGAAGGAGTTTGGGCTTTCCCAGATTTAGAAGTTTAAAAGTTCACTTAATACAGTGTCCTTTCCCTTTTAGAGGATAAGTTGGTAACATAAAGAGAAGCTAGCTGTTAAATATGTTAATAGGTCCACCTCATGGTATCTTTCAGGAAAAGTGTATATGTATACCAGGGAGCAAATCCTAGGATATACACTGCACTGCTTCCCCCCACTCCCTGCTACCCCCCCCCCCCCCGTATTATAATCCCTCAGGGAATACTCTACATCCAGCATGAGAAATTAACCAAATGAATATATATGCATTATGATCTCCAAGATAGATTGTTAGAAAAGCAGGCTGCTGAATAATACTTTTTTTTTTTTTTAGTGTTTATTTAATTTTTGAGAGAACGCAAACGGGGGAGGAGCAGAGAGTGGGAGAAACCGAATCCAAAGCCCACTCCAGGCTCTGGTCTGTCAGCACAGAGCCTGATGCAGAGATGAGGAGGTGAACTGTGAGATCATGACCTGAGGCAAAGTCAGATGCTTAACTGACTGAGTCACCCAGACGCCCCAATACTCTTACTAGTTTAAAAATGCAAAGGAGGGGCGCCTGGGTGGCGCAGTGGGTTAAGCGTCCGACTTCAGCCAGGTCACGATCTCGCGGTCCGGGAGTTCGAGCCCCGCGTCAGGCTCTGGGCTGATGGCTCGGAGCCTGGAGCCTGTTTCCGATTCTGTGTCTCCCTCTCTCTCTGCCCCTCCCCTGTTCATGCTCTGTCTCTCTCTCTCCCAAAAATTAATAAACGTTGAAAAAAAAAATTAAAAAAAAATGCAAAGGAAAATGAGTATGTTTTTGTAAGCATATAATATGTATGTAAAATTTGTAAATAAGGTTTGAAAGGATGTACATCAGGATACTGTTGGTGGTTACTTTGCCCAAGGGGAGTGAGATTGTGGAGAGTGGTCAAAGGGGACATTTAGGTTTTTTTGTTTTTTGGGGTCTTAAATTTTATTTTCTTGTTTATTTATTTTTAGAGCATGCACTCGCGAGGTAGGGGTGGAGAGAGAATCTTAAGCAGGCTGTGCATGCTCAGTGTGGGGGCTTGATCCCTCGACCCTGGGGTCCCTTTGACCCTGGGGTCGTGACCTGAGCCGAAAGCAAGACTCAGAAGCTCAACCGAGTCACCCAAAGGGAACGTTCCCAAATTCCCAAAGGAACATTTAGTTTTATCTGCTCCAAAGTATTTTTTCCAAAGATTGTCACTATGACCTTCACAGTTTTAAAAGTAAGAGTAAAGATACATTGTTGATGGTTGTGATTTGCTGAAATTGAGATAAAAGGAACAAATAGCATTTAGGTTTAAATGTCATTTTAGGATTTGAATGGAAATTTTGAGTAGGTTGTTATAAGGACATGAGGCAGTCATGAGTGGCAACTTTTTATTTTTCATACAGGGAATAGCCTTGTGGGTAAGCAAGTGTCAAGGGATGTATTTTGGAATGTAACTTCTTACAGAATTGTAAGATTTGTACAGTTCTGACCATCTGTTTTATTATGTCGTTGTCCTTTTAAAACTTCTGAATAACTTGCAAGTTTTTTTGAAGTAGGACCTATCATTTCATTTGCAGCTATTTTCCTTACCATGTGCCAGGTGCTAAAAACACTGGACATGGTATTAATCCCAAACAGACTTATTCATGGAATATAACTAGTGAAATTCTGCCTTTTAGTAATAATAAATCATGGGAGATTGGAATTACCCTAGCGATTTGGATTCTATATATTTTTTAAGAAATATCACTCTTTGAGACACAGTGGTCTACGTTTTAAAATGTTAGGGGCAACT
Source organism: Prionailurus bengalensis (assembly GCF_016509475.1). Classification (NCBI taxonomy): domain Eukaryota; kingdom Metazoa; phylum Chordata; class Mammalia; order Carnivora; family Felidae; genus Prionailurus; species Prionailurus bengalensis. The sequence goes on along the minus strand of NC_057343.1, from coordinate 111,614,043 downwards.
GGGTGGCTCATTCTGTTGAGCATCTGACTTCGGCTTAGGTCATGATCTCGTGGTTCATGAGTTTGAGCCCTGACCTGGAGCCTGCTTCAGATTCTGTGTCTCCCTGTCTCTCTCTGCCTCTCCCCCACTCTTGCCCTGTCTCTCTCTCAAAAATAAATAAACTTTAAAATAAGCTTTTTAAATAAAATGTTAGATAGAATGAATGATTAATTTTTGGATGTCAGTGGTTGGTCATTGTCTTGAAATAGGCTCCCCAAGTGTTTGAAAACTTGAAAATAAGGGTTCTTGAACTTTGTTGTACCTAAGAAAGCACTGGAATAGAGTGAGGAGGGGAGACTAAAAAATTACTGATGCTTGGATCCCACTCACAAAGATTCTGGCTTAATTCAAGGAGGAGTAGCCTTGGCACCTGGATTTTTATTTTATTTTTTTCAAAGAGCTTCTCAAGTGATTTTTTTTAATGTTTGTATATTTTTGAGAGAGCGAGAGTTGGGGAGGGGCAGAGAGAGAGAAAGACACAGAATCCGAAGCAGGCTCCAGGCTCTGAGCTGTCAGTGCAGAGCCCAAAGCAGGGCTCAAACTCAAGAACCTCCAGATCATGACCTGAGCTGAAGTCAGACGTTTAATGGACAGACTGAGTCACCCAGGCTCCCCTCTCAAGTGATTTTTTTTTAATTATTTATTTTGAGAGAGTGTGTGAGCCAGGGGGAGGGAGGAGAGAGGGAGAGAGTGTATCCTAAGCAGGCTCCTTGCTGTCAGCACAGAGTCCAATGAGGGCTTGATCTCATGAACTGAGATCATGACCTCAAGCTGAAATCTAGAGTTGGATGCTTAATCCACTGAACCACCCAGGTGCCCTCAGGTGTTAGTTAGCTAGTTAGTTATTTGTTTATTGTGTTTATTTTTTGAGAGAGAGAGAGAGAGAGTGTGAGTGGGAGAGGTGGAGGGGGGGGACGGGGGACACAGAATCTGAAGCAGGTTCCGGGCTCCAAGCTGTCAGTACAGAGCCTGACTCGGGGCTTGAACCCACAAGCCGTGAGATCACGGCCTGAGCTGAAGTCATCAGCCACTTAACCGACTGAACCACCCAGGCCCCCCTCCCCCTGCCCCCTGGTGATTTTTAATGTGTGGCTAAGGTTGCATACCACTGCCTTAAAACCAGTCCTTGTTGGGGCGCCTGGGTGGCGCAGTTGGTTAAGCATCCGACTTCAGCCAGGTCACGATCTCGCGGTCTGTGAGTTCGAGCCCCGCGTCAGGCTCTGGGCTGATGGCTCGGAGCCTGGAGCCTGTTTCCGATTCTGTGTCTCCCTCTCTCTCTGCCCCTCCCCCGTTCATGCTCTGTCTCTCTCTGTCCCAAAAATAAATAAAAAACGTTGAAAAAAAATTTAAAAAAAATAAAAAAAAACCAAACCAGTCCTTGTTACTCTTGGTTGTCTCTCAAAATGTAATGAGCAATTAAGTTAGCAACAGTTCTCACCTTCATGTTCTCGTGTTGGCTTCCCTCACCCAGCCTCCCACTGTACATTCTGGAACACCATTCATAGTGCTAGCTGTACAGAGAAGAAAATGCTCAATAAATGTTGAGTGTCTGAGGTAAATACTTTAAACCCATTCTCAGAATAAATTTCTTTTACCTTCTTGGCTTAACTGAAACCTGGCTCTTCTCAGGAAATTGTGTATTTCTCTAATAGCCTTCCCAGATAAATGGATGGATGCTGCTTTCCTCTAGCATAGAATTCCCTGTTTTTCAGGTTTCTGTTTTCTACCAAATACCCAAGCACCTTTCCTTACTACTGTTACCTATTATTCCTTCATTCTTCAGAGAACTTGGTGCCAGTTTCTAGGCATGTACTTCTGATGTTGTTCTGAGAGACATCCATGTTTTTCCAAGATGACCTCTCTAAGAGTACCCCAGTTTAAGTTCTTGATTCATTAAAAAAATACACATTAAGTGCCTTTTACATCTCAGACATTGTTCTAACAAGGTGCTGTGTACATGATGGTGAATTGAAGGAATCTAGTGAACATTTTAAACTCTTAACTTTGACAGTTGCCTGGAAAATAGATTAGAGTCAGGAAACATGGAAGAAGGGAGTTCAGTATGGAGGCTAGCACAGTAATCCAGGTGAGGTAGGTAATGGTGGCTTGGACCAGGGTAGTGGCAAAAAAAAAAACCAAAAACAAAACCATAAATAAAAGCTGATTGATTTGCGATATGTTCTGGAGGGAGACTAGACCAGACTTGTGATGGATTGGTCGCTGAATACTAGTAGCCTTTAAGCTCTACTCTGTCTCAGATATCCACATGTCTAGCCCTACCTCTGAAATCATAAATTCACTTATCAGGTTTTTCTGACAGGGAATCTTTGTTCTAATACTACTTTAATTAGACTTGTTCTTCAGTCTATGTCCTATTTCCCCTCTACATTTTGTACCTGGGGTGACCAACTGTCATGGTTTACCTGAGCACAACTGAGGCATCTCTTGGGATGCCAGACTTTGAGTGCTGAAACCAGCGTAATTCGGTCATCCTACACCTACCTGTCTTCCCTCTTGTCTACTCTTGTGGGGTATGCTTCAGTCCTGTTAGCCTTTTCCTGAGAATTGATACACATGATTGCATCTTGTCTGTTTTGGACCTTGTCCCATTTCCTACTCCTGTCCCCTTTCTATAACTAACTCCTGCCAATTCCTTGGACCTCAGGCAGTTTTCCTAGCTTTCCCAGTGTTTGTGATCCTGAAACACTCCTGCTTACTCTAGCATGTCTTAGCACTTGGCCTGATCATTATGTCTGCCTCTCTTGCTCCGCTGTGCTTTTATAGGCTGTCATGTTTGTTGTGATGTCTTACTTACCCACCATTTACTCTTTCCCTTTCTTTTCACCACTTAACACAGCCAGTACTTTGTTACTTGTTTACTTGTTTGTTGTCCTCTGCCCCCAGTGACCTGTCTTGTACACTATGCCCCCAGTGGCTAGGACAGGGCCTGGCACGTAGTATCACTCAGATGGTTGAGCAAATGAACGAACGATTGACTCCCAGTGCGCTTTAGTTTTGGGGATATGATAAATGATTAATAATAAATGTGTGTTGAATGACTGATAGGATCTCTGTTGAGTGAAATGTTATGCTGCCCTTAAAAGTAATGTTTGAATTTGTGATTACATGGGGGAATGCATATACTACCAAACAATTTTATAAAAACCACGAATATTGAATAGTTAACAATTATAAAACAAAACGTTTATCTTTTGGTATAAAGAATATAAAAATACAGGCAAAATTTTCGTGTTTCAAAAAAAAAAAAAGGTCAAGCGGAAATTAGAAACTTTTCCTCATAGCCTGGAATCTTAAAGTGCTGGCATATTTTAATTAGACATTAAAGCTAAGGAAATAGGTACCTGAATGTCTTGTTCCACTTTCATTAATCTTATATGGCTGCTAATAATAATCTGTTTAGCATGTAATTAGATAGTAACTGCTTGGCATAAAAACTGATAGTGATGAGAAGAATAGAACTGTGCATCTTGATACATGTTTTTTCCCCTAAGTGTCAGGAGTCAGATAGCAAATAGATGGAATCTGGCCATATCTTGCCCTTTTATGTTAATGGGATTACCAATGCCCACATTTTCATCTTCTACGGAGTCTGCCCCTTATGCTACATTAAGTGTAAATAACATATCTTTGATATCTTTGTTAATGTTTCATGCCAAATGTATTGGTTTCTTTTTTCTCCATCCGTAGGCTAAAGAAATCCTGACAAAAGAATCCAACGTGCAAGAGGTTCGATGTCCAGTCACCGTCTGTGGAGATGTGCATGGGCAATTTCATGATCTTATGGAACTGTTTAGAATTGGTGGCAAATCACCAGATACGAACTACTTGTTTATGGGAGATTATGTTGACAGAGGATATTACTCAGTTGAAACCGTTACTCTGCTTGTAGCTCTTAAGGTAATTTCTGTTTTGTTTTGGCATTTTGTACTGGGTGAGACAGTCTTGAATGTTCTTTTTTTCCTCAGTAATTTGTGATTTTCTTTGAATGTTCAGTTTTAGGATAAAACTCCATATTTAGGAATGCAAGTATTCAGGTTTGGGGCTTAAAAATCACAGGTCTGTCTTCATTCTGAATAAGGGGATGGTACAGAATAAAAGTAAAAAGGTTATTATACAGGTTATTTGAAAAATGTTAGAGGGCTGGTCAAATAGAAACGTAACTTTAGTTAATCAGGATGCGGAGAAGTAACATAATTATCTTTCTAGATGCTTTTGAAATATACTAAATGTCAGAATGTTTACATCTTTTGACACAGTAATCCTATAATTAGACTTTTACTGAAGAAGAAATTCAAGAGGAAAAGAGCTTCATTTGCTTGAAAACCTTAACGGTGACATTATTTTTAATACCAGAAAAAGAAGATCTAAAAAGCCAACAAAAGTGAATATCTAAATTAAGATTTATCTCAATGGAATAGTTTGCAGCCATTAAAACTTGACAATCTAGAAAAGCAAGTTGCGTTATACCAGTTGTAGCTTTGTGAAATATACAAAGATCTGAAAGTGAAAACAGTGGTAGAATGGTCGATAGCTTTTAGAATGGCAGGCTTCTGTCTTCCTCTAGGAAGTATGACTTCACTTTTAGGGGAGATTCTATTAAAGAACATTCACATTGGGAACTAGAATGTATTATGCTAAGGGAAATAGAGAAAGACAAGTATCGTATGATTTCACTCATGGGGAATCTAACAAACAGATGAACATGGGGAAGGGAAGGAAAAATAAGATAACCAAGAGGGAGGCAAACCATAAGAGACTTAAATATAGAGAACAAACCAAGGGTTGCTGGAAGAGCTGTGGGTGGTAGGGTGGGCTAAGTGGGTGATGGGCATTAAGGAGGGTGCTTGTTGGGATGAGCATTGGGTATTATATGTAAATGATGAATTGCTAAATTCTGAAAAAGCTATATGTTAATTAACTTGGATTTAAATAAATAAGGGGGAAAAAGAACATTCACAGTGATAAAATGGCTGCCAGAAACTTAGAATATTGGGGAAGTGGTAAAATGTAGTTTTGGCAAGAGCTGAATTGTAGGCAATTAATACAATGTATGTGTTATGTAGCTACTAGTCTGAATCATGTAATGTGCTACAAAACATTTTTGGAGGATAGTATGTTCCGCATCTGTAAAATGAAGCACTTAGATTAAATGTTGGATTAAAAATTTATGATGACTCTAGATACTGTGAAAACAACCTTGCAAACTAATCTGTACGCAAAGCCCAGGATGAATCCCTGTGCTCAGAGGAGGAATGAATATGCTGCCTTTAAGAATTCATATTTGCGGGGCACCTGTCAGTGGGTTCAGCGTCCAAATTTGGCTCAGGTCATGATCTCACAGTTGTGAGTTCGAGCCCCGCATTGGGCCCTGCACTCATAGTGTGGAACCTGCTTGGGATTCTCCCTCCCCATCTCTTTTTACCTCCCTCCCACTCATGCTTTCTCTATTTCTCAAATTAATTAAAAAAATAATTCATATTTGAAGGTTGTGGGACTGAATTGTGCTGCATGCCCTTCCCCCAGCCCCTTTCATACGTTGAAGTCTTAACCCCCAGTACCTCAGAATGTGACTGTATTTGGTGATAGGACCTTAAAGAGGTAATTAAAGGAAAGTGAGGTCATTTGGGTGAGCCCTAATTCAGTATGACTAGTCTCCATGTAAGAAGACATTAGGACACAGATACAAAGTGAAAATGATCAGACATGTGGAGAAGATGACCATTTGTTAGCTATGTAGTCAGGCCTTCAGACTAATCACACTTTGATCTGGATTTCCAGCCTCCAGAACTGTGAGGAAATAAATTTCTGTTGTTTAAGCTGCCCATTTGTTGTACATTGCACACAAATTGTGGAGTCGGGGGAAGGAAACTTCAGCAGGTGATGCTTGGACAGTTGGATTATCCATATGCAAAAAAAAAAAAAAAAAAGACTTAGATACCTCATACCGTACAAATGAATCAAAATCAGAGACCTAAATGTAAGAGCTAAAGCTTTCATGCTTCTAGAATAAAACATAGGATACAATATTCGTAACCCTGGGTTAGGCAGTCATTTCCAAGATAGGATAAGAAAAGCATAGTCCATTAAAAAATTATTTTTTAATTTTTTAATGTTTATTTTTGAGAGAGAGAGAGAGACAGAGGCAGAGTATGAGCCGAGGAGGGGCAGAAAGAGGGAGACACAGAATCAGAAGCAGGCTCCAGGCCCTGAGCAGTCAGCACAGAGTCCGATGCGGGGCTCAAACCCACGAACTATGAGATCATGACCTTAGCTGAAGTTGGACACTTAACTGACTGAGCCACTCAGGCGCACCCCCCCAAAGGAAATTATTAAATTGGACTTCATCAAAATTAAGAGTTTTTGTTTTTCAAAAGACATCAGTAAGAAAAAAAAAATTGCGTTCATATAATAAAAATGTATTCTAATTCATTAAGATGAAAAGGGACAAAACACTCAGATATTTCACCTGAGAAGATAAATAGTAGAAAAGCACATGAAAAGATGTTCAAAACCATTAATCATGGCAATGTAAATTAAAGTCATAATCACACTCATTAGAGTGACTATTATCAATAATAATGCTGATAATATCAAGTGTTAGTTTATGGAGAGATTAGAACCTTCATACACCAACCATTTTGAAAAATAGTTTGGCAGTTTCTCAAAAAATTAAGCATACTTGTACCCATAACACCAAGCCATTATAGTGAACTGAGAATATACCCAAGAGAAATGTAAGTGTATTATAACTTTTTAAAAAGTTTTATTTATTTTGAGAGCAAGAGCCAGAGAATGAATCCCAAGCACTGTCAGTGCAGAGCCCAGCATGGGGTTTGAACCCACGAACCATGAGATTATGACCTGAGCCAAAACCAAGAGTGGGGTGCTCAACCAAATAAGCCACCCAGGTGCCCCAAGTAGATTGTAACTTTGTACAAAAACTTCATGGAAGATGATCATAGCAACATTTCCATAATACTCAAAAGCTGTAAACCTGGATCCCAGTATTCATCCTATTGGTAAATAAAGAAGCAAACTGTGGTATAATAGCCATACAAGGGAATACTGTACAGCAATAAAAAAACAGAATAATCCACTGATTCATACACAGATGAGCCTCAGAGATATTCTGATGAGTGTATGAGGCCAGACACACAAAAAAGTATTATTCCACTTTAAGAAATTTCCACAAAAAGCAAATCTCAAAAGACAAAGTTAAGTCAGTGGTTGGGAGTAGGAGTTGGACAGCCTATGGCTGATATTTTTGGACTGGTGGAAAGGTTCTAAAATGATTGTGATGGTTTTTGTATAACTGTAAATTTACCAAAAGTCATCTAACTGTAGACAGAAATTTCATGATTGGAATATTACAGCTGATGATTATGTTTTGTGTAAAAGTTGGTAGTCGTAGGAATTTGATTTTAATTGAGATAGGCTTTGCTGATACTCCATGGTCAAATAACTATAGATGTGGGATTTGGGATTTCATTTTACTGTGGTGTGGGGGCATGGGGTCCCCCCCCCACTACCAAAATTGGAACTCTGGGTTTTCTTGTAGAGTTTGCTGAACTGTCATTTGGTTTTTGAAAGAGCCAGGTGTTCATATGTTTTGTTTTCTCATTTTAGGTTCGTTACCGTGAGCGCATCACCATTCTTCGAGGAAATCATGAGAGCAGACAGATCACACAAGTATATGGTTTCTATGATGAGTGTTTAAGGAAATACGGAAATGCAAATGTTTGGAAATATTTCACAGATCTTTTTGACTATCTTCCTCTTACAGCCTTGGTGGATGGGCAGGTATGTAGGTCTTACTAAAAGTTACATTGCTGCTTATTTTCAAGAATCTGCTTTCTTTTTTTTTTTTTTTTTTTTAATGTTTATTTATTTTTGAGACAGAGAGAGACAGAGCATGAACGGGGGAGGGTCAGAGAGAGGGAGACACAGAATCTGAAACAGGCTCCAGGCTCTGAGCTGTCAGCACAGAGCCCGACACGGGGCTTGAACTCACTGACCGTGAGATCATGACCTGAGCTGAAGTCGGCCGCTTAACTGACTGAGCCACTCAGGCACCCCAAGAATCTGCTTTCTTAATGTTTAGGCCCAGTCATTTTTCCACCTTCACATCCCTTTTAGACTTCTAAAGTACCTTCTTTGTATCAAGCATTGACTGAACTGTTAAGTTGGGACCACAGGGATAGAAAATGTAACCCATCCATCCTCTCAAGTTGTTTCTGGACAAGTCTTGAAGATGTAATTAGCTATTTACTCACCAGGTAGAGAAGTGCACAGAAGAAATTGCAAGGAAATTCTATGAGAAGGAAGGTAGTCTGTGGTGAGGGTAAGGTCAGAGAAATGTTTCTTTGGAGGAGCTGATTGAAGTGGAGTCTAGCTGTAGTAGCAATGATTTATCAGGAAGAAAGGGAGTATGTTCAATAGTTGAGAGTGGGCTGGAAGAAAGACTGACCCTGCAGATACAAGCCTGGTTCTGGCAGAACACAGAAACCCCAGTGGGACCAAGTGATGTGGGCTGACCGAATCCAGAATGTGTGAATTTTCTTCTATATGAGGTTAACATTATAAACCACTCTTTTCAGATATTCTGTCTACATGGCGGCCTGTCACCATCCATAGATACACTGGATCACATCAGAGCACTTGATCGCCTACAAGAAGTTCCTCATGAGGTATTGACTCTTATTTGGTAGAGAGAGGGAAAATTTAATTGTAACTTAATTTCTTTTATGTATTCTCTACATTAATGCTTAAAAATGACCCCATGTGGTACGAACAGCAACTTCATTCTTCAGAAGAAGCTAATATTAAGAAGCCTGCCAAGATAACAGTGCCTTTGGGACTGACCTTAGAATCTGGGTAGTTGTCTTCAGAGCTCTCCTTTCATTACTGGACTATATTGCCTAATGTTGAAATTTGCATACTATAGGTAGGTTAGTAACTCGTTAGGGTTTGTTGCTCTTGGGGCTCATTGATGTAGGATATACTTCTAAAAACATCTGGAAATAGTTTCTTACTTACTTGACACACATATTTGACTTTAAAGCAGACCTTAAGCTTTTTAAAGCAAATATCACTCAAAAAATGTGACTTTGTAGGGTGCCGCTTCTGATGAACTACTCAAATCGTTTTTGCAAGAGGCTGTTTAAAACTTAACTTGCAATAAACAAAACAAAACTTGCTTTTTAGGGTCCAATGTGTGACTTGCTGTGGTCAGATCCAGATGATCGTGGTGGTTGGGGTATATCTCCTCGAGGAGCTGGTTACACCTTTGGGCAAGACATTTCTGAAACATTTAATCATGCCAATGGCCTCACATTGGTGTCCAGAGCTCACCAGCTGGTGATGGAGGTATGTTCTCCTCTTTGAAACCTGATTTGCTTTTTATGTATTTTTAAAAAATGTTTATTTACTTATTTTGATAGAGGGCATGAGCATGGGACGGGCAGAGAGAGGAGGGGGGAGAGAGAAATCCCAAACAGGCTCTTTGCTCGAACTCATGAATTGTGAGATCATGACCTGAGCCGAAATCAAGAGTCTGACACTTAATGGACTGAGCCACCCAGGCGCCCCCTTATTTGTTTTTTTAAGTAAACTTAAGGAAGATCTTAGGGATCTTAGGGATGGATTTTGGGTTTGTTTTTTTTTTTTGGAAGGGGATAGGTCAGTTAGTGATATTAATGATGAGAATATTCCATGTGTTCCTTCCAATAAATTTGCCTGAGCCTTTTCAGTAGATGCACACTAGAATTAAAATCTCAAGCTTTTGATCACAGTGAATTTCATAGTTGACATACTTTCAGAGATGTCTTTAATGACTGGGTAGTGCTTGGGATTTTAGAGTGGGAAAGTAAGATTCAGGGAACAGGAGAGGAGGGAATGTAGCATTTTATGGTTTCAATTCTGTTTATTTCATGTATTTAACAGGTAAATGTAAGGAGGGGAGATTGAGATGAAATAGAAAAATGTTCACTGGTCCTTTGGATGGTAGAATTATAGGTGATTTTAAAGAAGAAACCAAAGGGGAAATGGGCTAAGTTCTTAGTACAGAACATTGATTAGCATACTTATAATATTAGGGGCCTATTTAGATTAATACTAAGTGGTTGTTATAAAAGTATGACTTTGCTAGAGATATGGAAAGATATTTGTATACAATGCTTAAAACATAACCACGTATTCAGATGGACTTCGACAAAATGAGGCTGGAGATCCTAGAGGCCTATTTTCTTTGTACCTGGTCAGTGACCAACGTGGGGACCTTCACCTATGACTAAGAATTAATATGGTATTAAATTAGCCAGAAACAAAACATTAGTATTCTTCAAGCCTTGTGGGAAGGGGAGATCTTTTTTCTCTCTTGAGTCATATTTAATTGTAAATAAGGGAGTAAAATAGGTTTTTATTACTTTTCCTTGTAGGGGTATAACTGGTGCCACGACCGGAATGTAGTAACAATTTTCAGTGCTCCAAACTATTGTTATCGTTGTGGTAATCAAGCTGCAATCATGGAACTTGATGATACTCTAAAATACTCTTTGTAAGTATTTACACCTGAGTAGATGACTGCCATTACAGTTGAGTCAAATTGTATAGTTTGAATGGGGGGGGGGGTGTGTGTAAGAATTGAAGGGTTCATGCTAAATTCAGATTCCAATTTGATTTTTGTTTCCTTTTTTTTTGTTTTTTGTTTTTTTTTTACGTTTTTATTTATTTTGGGGACAGAGAGAGACAGAGCATGAATGGGGGAGGGGCAGAGAGAGAGGGAGACACAGAATCGGAAACAGGCTCCAGGCTCCGAGCCATCAGCCCAGAGCCTAACGCGGGGCTCGAACTCACGGACCGCGAGATCGTGACCTGGCCGAAGTTGGACGCTCAACCGACTGCGCCACCCAGGCGCCCCCCCTTTTTTTAATGTTTATTTATTATGGAGGGGGGAGGGGCAGAGAGACTCCCAAGCAGGCTCTGCACTGTCAGCACAGAGCCCGATGCGGAGTTTGATTGCACAAACCATGAGATCGTGACCTGAGCTGAAACCCAAGAGTCGGGAGTTTGACTGAGTCCCTCAGGGCATCTTTATGTTTCCTTTTGAACAGACCTGTGATATGTTGAAACACATCAACAGAAACCTGGTACTGTATAGATTCTGATGTGTGAATTATTAGGATTTTAACTTTTAAACACTTGTTTTAAATGTGGAATTCATAAAATATATCCTGAGGTTAGATTACAAATACAGTACATTGGGCTCTTTAAATTTTATTTATTCAGTGGAACCCCCCTTTGATATAATCTTAGAAGGAACTCTGATATGTAAAAATTCTATCTGAAGTTGCATCAGCTCTTTGAGGAGGTGTGCCACTACAAGACTCTTATTAAATGCACTATTAGGCTGCAATTAAGGTTCTCTTCCATTAAGGCAAGCTTAAATCATACAGGAAAAAAATTATAAAGTCTGAAAGAATAATGTTCTTGATTTTGATTGTCGGTACATTGGTAACGTGCCGTATAAACAAATATGTTTTGTTTTTTCAGCTTGCAGTTTGACCCAGCACCTCGCAGAGGCGAGCCACATGTTACTCGTCGTACCCCAGACTACTTCCTGTAATGAAATTTTAAACTTGTACAGTATTGCCATGAACCATATATTGACCTAATGGAAATGGGAAGAGCAACAGTAACTCCAAAGTGTCAGAGAATAGTTAACATTCAAAAAACTTGTTTTCACACGGACCAAAAGATGTGCCATATAAAAATACAGAGCCTCTTGTCATCAACAGCCGTGACCACTTTAGAATGAACCAGTTCATTGCATGCTGAAGCGACATTGTTGGTCAAGAAACCAGTTTCTGGCATAGCGCTATTTGTAGTTACTTTTGCTTTCTCTGAGAGACTGCAGATAATAAGATGTAAACATTAACACCTCGTGAATACAATTTAACTTCCATTTAGCTATAGCTTTACTCAGCATGACTGTAGATAAGGATAGCAGCAAACAATCATTGGAGCTTAATGAACATTTTTAAAATAAGTACCAAGGCCTCCCCTCTACTTGTGAGTTTTGAAATCGTTTTGTTTATTTTCAGGGATACCGTTTAATTTAATTGTATGATTTGTCTGCACTCAGTTTCTTTCCCTTCTCAAATCTCAGCCTCATGTCGTTCTTTGTTATTGTCAGAACCTGGTGAGTTGTTTTGAACAGAACTGTTTTCCCCCCCCTCCTATAAGACGATGTTACTGCACAAGAGCACTGCAGTGTTTTTCATAATAAACTTGTGAACTAAGAACTGAGAAAGTCAAATTTTAATTGTATCAATGGGCAAGACTGGTGCTGTTTATTTAAAAGATACATCAATTGATAAATTTTAGAATTTGTAGAATTCTAGGTAAAGAAAAATAAAAACTAAGGTCACTATATAATCTCTCTGCTAACTCCTTGACATTCTTCAGATGATTTTCAGGACTTGTAATCCAGATAGTACAATTTGTCAGATGGCCATCGTGCTCCTCATGTGTTCTTCCTGCATATTAACTGGCCTGCAAGAAGGGAAATCTGTGCAACTTCAGGAAGACCCAACTGTGTTTAATTGTTTGGTTTTTGTTTTAATAAAACATCATGTTTTCAGGTGGAGCTTAACAAACTAATGTGTCTACTTATCAGTCAGTGCAGTTTCTGATGGTAAATATCCTATTGCTATGTATGTTAGATGGACTCTAAAATGATTGACAGATTTTGTACATTGCTTGTCATGTGATCTTAGAGTTAATTTTGTCTCAGATAAAAAAGCTGTTAAAGCATTATCCTGTATTTAGCTCTTTAAGTGAAACTAGTTAAACCAAATAGAAAACTGTTGCTAGATCTTGGTTTAGTGTTATGTGCATTCCCCCAAGGACTAAAATGGCATTTGAAATGAAGTGGCAGTGCTAAGCACTTAATGAGTTTTCCCCCACCCTTTTATCCTTTGAATAGGATTAGGAAGTTAAAACAGTTCTTCTGTGGAAACTACTATTTGGTCATCTAAAGCTATGAGGGTAAACTTCAGGGCACTTGATCATTACTTGTGTGAATGTAGTAATAAAAGTTCCTTTGCTTTGTATTGTGTTGAACTTGGAACTGACAAGGAAGTTTTCTCATATCCAAGATGTAAGGAAAATACACATTCTGTTGTTTTATTTTATTTATTTTTTTATTTTTTAATGTTTATTTATTTTTGAGAGAGAGACAGAGTGCAAGTGGGGAGGGACAGAGAGAGAAGGAGACACTGAATCCAAAGTAGGCTCCAGGGTCTGAGCTGTCAGCACAGATCCCAATGTGGGGCTCGGAACTCCTGAACCATGAGATCATAACCTAAGCTGAAGTCAGATGCTCAACCAATTGAGCCACCCAGGCACCCCACACACATTCTGTTTTAAAAATGGTCTAGTTTCTTTTTTATCTGTCCTCTGATGTAATTGACAGTATTTTTGGTGGCTTGTGGAATTGATGGTCCAAAGCAAAAAGCCCTGTTTTTCTATGTCTGCATTCCATTTTATTCTTTTCATGCTTTCACAAGAAATACATGTATCTTTTTTTTTTTTTTTTTTTTTTTTTTTTTTTTTTTTTTTTGCTTTATCGCTTTATGCCCTTTCTCTTTGAACAAACAATTTATTGTGTGCCATAGTTTTAACCCAGTGTCCAAGTAATTTAGATACCAGGCATCTGGTTTTCAGGTACTGTGGTAACAGAATTGGCTTTGAAGGAATGCGTATCTTCTAATTGACCTGTGGTACTATCATTCAGGTGTACAAATTCTCTAATTCTTGTGGTTAGCAGAAAAGGGCTCATGGCCAGAATGGCTTGGGTTTAGAATGATTACCAGAATTTCAACTAATTTTCTAGTTGTACAGAAAGACTGGAGTTTAACCATCTTAACTGGGAAGTGTTAGTAACCTACCTATGAAATGAGTTTAAAAAATGCGTTGGTAAGTATAGTAATTTCCTTTAATAATAATAAGTAATTGCCGTTGCTGATTTGTTATTTAGTAACAGATTAAAAGAATTTTTATAATAAACTTTTTAAAAAACTTTTTTTTTTCCTTAAAGACTTGTCAACTAAAAATATGTATTTTGAGTATTCTAAACAGAGAACTTACAGGGGTTTGCTTTGGAACTTTTAAGGGTAAAATGAGTGATAAAATGGTATGCTCATTTCTTAGGTTGAATATTCTAAGCAAACACACATGACTTTTTTCCTTTTCTTGGTTGCAGTAGATATGTTTTAAATGGAAGAATAGTGAAATTATTTTTCGGAAAGACTTAGCTTTAGATGAGTAGGATAAGGATGGTTATTTCTGTGGTTCTCAGCCTTGGTGCCCACAGAAAATCTGATTTAAATTGTTTGGAGGCATATGTAGGCATATTTTTTTAAGTTTCTCAAGTGATTTTAATTTACATTTAGATGTAAGAATCACTGCTCAGTTTTCCAGCTGCAAATTTCGGAAAATTGGTTTTTGTGGTGATTGGTGGTGGTTGTGGGTTTTGGTAAAATTAAAATATACTGTAGGACTCTGTTTCAATAGTGACTTTCGCCTGTCCTGTATAATAAGCATTCCCCTTACTTTTCAGCCTAATGTGTTCCTAGAAATGGACCTTAAAGTTTAATGATGGGCTTGTTTATTTTGGGGTGGATTCTATTCAAATGAGGTGCACCTATTTTTTTTTTTTAAGTTTTTTCCCTTTGCAGTTGTACAATTTACAAAGGTTGTTGATGTATTATCTCAGGCTTTCCTCATGATCTCCATATTTGTTTCAATCTTAGTTTAAGCCTATGTCTTAGGACTATAAGTGTATTTTATTTCTGCTTTTTATTCTGTATATTTAATTATACAGGTACTGCAATGTAGACAAAAATGGGATGTTTGCTGAAATGGCACTGTTGCCATCCTAGTGCTATCCTGTACATATGTTTTGATGTTTTTAGCAGCTGGTATATAAATTTGAGGAAAAGAAAATAATTATGGATATTTATAATGTACAGATTTGTTTTAAAAGTTGAACACACAAAGGTCAGTGATGACCAAGTAAGTGGAATGAGCAAAAAATCCCAGATTTGTGATTCCTGTTACACCTGGACCAGAATTCCTCTCCCAGAGGTAAAAGAGATAGATAGTGATTAAATGCTGGAAAAAAGGCCATGTCTTTCTCTTTTTTATTTTTTTAATTTTTAAAAAAGATTTATTTATTTTTGAGAGAGAGAGCGCGCGCAAGCAGGAGAGGGGCAGAGAGGGAGACACAGCATCCAAAGCAGGCTCTAGCCTGCTGTCACTGTCAGCACAGAGCCCTGTGCAGGGCTCAAACCCACAAACTGTGAGATCATGACCTGAGCTGATGTTGGATGCTTAACTGACTGAACCACCCAGGCACTCTTCTCTTTTTTTTTTTTTTTTTCTTTTTTAAAGCAAATCACAGATTCTCATGGCTGAAGGTTTTGTTTTGTTTTAATTCCAGTGTAGTTAACATACAGTGTCGTATTAGTTTCAGGAGTACAATACAGTGATTCAGCAGTTCTATACATTACTCAGGCTCATCAAGATAGGTGTGCTTTCAGTCCCCCTCACTTATTTCACACATCCCCCACCCGGCTCCCCTCTGGTAACCATCAATTCTCTGTGTCTCGCAGCTGAAGTTTGTAAGTAGTTTGTATCCTCAACAGGTTTGGGATAATTACATGGACTGTTGAGTTTTCTTTCCCTAAAATGCTACTAATAATGCAACATGTGGTTCCTATTGCTGTTTAGACCCCCTGGGAATCTCTCTGGAGATAGCCTTGAGCCATCCACAGTATTGTCATTTGTGAGGTCCATTTAGGCTTCCATGGACAGTACCAGTGGTGTTCTTTCAAGAGATGATTTAGCAGATGTTTCCTAATTCAGTGGTAAGCTATAGCTGCCCGGAAGTTCAGTGCCCATTTGTGGAAGTCAAAGACTAGAATTGTGATGGAAAAGGGAGTTAAGAGTGCTTGCTTTGAAGACCCGACCAGAGAGCAAGGTTCTGTGAAAGTTACTGGAAATGTCAAACATTTTTTTTTATTTTTTATTTTTATTTTTAAAAAAAAATTTTTTTTCCAACGTTTATTTATTTTTGGGACAGAGGGAGACAGAGCATGAACAGGGGAGGGGCAGAGAGAGAGGGAGACACAGAATTGGAAACAGGCTCCAGGCTCTGAGCCATCAGTCCAGAGCCTGACGCGGGGCTCAAACTCAACGGACCGCGAGATCGTGACCTGGCTGAAGTCGGACGCCTAACCGACTGCGCCACCCAGGCGCCCCGGAAATGTCAAACATTTAACAATGCACTGATGAGGCTAGTAATGAGGCTCGTGGTCTCTGAGGAAATGACACTGAGCTCAGACCCAAAGGATGAAAAGGAGCTATTTCTCACCAGGCTGTATTAGACACTATTTATCACAACATCACCCTTATTTTCTTTTTTTAAAGTTATTTATTTTGAAAGAGCCGGGAGATGCAGGGAGAGAATCTCAAGCACGCTGCTCCTGGGCAGTGCAGACCCCCATGCCAGGCTCAAACTCACAAACCTGAGATCACGATGAGATCATGACCTGAGACAAAACCAAGAATCAGATGCGTAAATGACTGAGCCACCAAGGAGCCTCATACCATGCTTCTTAAGTAGAGGGGCGCCTGGGTGCCTCAGTCAGTTAAACGTCATACTTCAGCTCAGGTCATGATCTCGCTGTCTGTGAGTTTGAGCCCTATGTTGGGCTCTGTGCTGACAGCTCAGAGCCTGGAGTCTGCTTTGAATTCTGTGTCTCTCTTTCTCTGTTCCTCCCCATCCCCCTTCTCAAAGTAAATAAACATTTAAAAAAATAAAACGAGTATAGTTTGTAGACCAAAACTGGTCGTCACCTGACATCTCCAGAGATTTCTGCTTTCACCTGCAGGGGGCAGGAGATCAAGGGCATCAAAGGGAAGCTGCGAGATGGGAACCTGTTGTAGCCCAGGCTAGGATTTTATGTCCAGAGTCTGACACCTGTCCCTGAGCAACAGGACATGGCTAGAGAAATGGATGCAACTGTACTGGTAGGGACTCATTTATACAAATGTCAAAGTGATCGTAGTTAGTGCCAGACAATCCCCTCTGCTTCCTGAGATTCCTTCTCAGACTTTAAGAGGACTGATTCACATGGTCTCTTCTCAGATTGCCAGCATCTCCTCTCCTAAACTCCAGAACTCTGATGACCTTGCCAATTCATACTTTCTTCTTCCTGTCACCACCTCCACCAACCTTTCTGCAGCTGTATATGTAATGTTGACCTCAACTGGAATATTCCCAACAGCATACAAGCATGGCTCCAGTATCTTCAATCCTGAAAACAAATTCTTTTGACCTCACAGTCTCCCTTAAGTGTCTGCCCCTTTTCTGTGTTCCTCTTCTTAGTCAAACTTTAAAGAACTGTTAGGTACTCTCTATCTCCTCTTACATTGTCTTCCTGAAACATCACTCCACTTAAATAACAGGCTTTATCAAGGTTATTTTTACATTGCCAAGTATAGTAGACATTTTTCTTTTTTCTTTTAATGTTTCTTTTTCAGAGAGAAAGAGAGAGAGGGAGACACAGAATCCGAAGCAGGCTCCAGGCTCTGAACTGTGAGCACAGAGCCCGACGTGGGGCTCAAACCCACGAACTGCAGATCGTGACCTGAGCCGAAGTTGGACACTTAACCGACTGAGCCACCCAGGCACCCTGACGTTTTTCTGACTATAATAAATTCCAGTTTTCAGGGGCACCTGGGTGGCTCAGTTGGTACAGTATGCAGCTCTTGATCTTGGGGTCGGGAGTTCAAGCCCCATGCTGGGCATAAAGCCTACTTTAAAAAAAAATCCAGTTTTTAGCATTGGAAGCAATTGACCAAAACAACTTCCTGGAAATAATTTCTTTTTTTTTGTCTACCATGAAACTAGATGTGCTTGTTGTCCTATGTTTTTGACTGCTACTTCCCAAGTTTTTTGATAAATAGGAGAGTGACCCAATGTTTAGGTCTCTATCTCTCTTCTACCTAAGTGATCTCATCTAGTTCCACCTGTATGCTGAAGAATCCCAAGTTTATACCTTTAACCCATTTTCTCCCCTGAACTTCAGAGTTCTATATCCAGCTGCCACCTTGACATGACTCAGATACCTAACATGCATCTCAAACTGAATTCCTGATCTCCTCTCACCCAAACTCCTGGGGCTCCCTGTCTTAGTAAATAAATGAATGCAGTTATTTTCTACAGGTAAGCCATTAGCTATACCTCCAAATATATCTTTCTGCTCACCTTCACTGCCACTGCCCTGGTTCAAGCCTCCTGAAGGATCTTACTACTTCCCTTTTTCCCAGCAACTACGTTCTCCACACGGTCACAGAATACTTTTTTTTTTTTTAATGTTTATTTTTTAGAGAAAGAGAGAGAGAGAGGGAGACACAGAATCTGAAGCAGGTTCCAGGCTCTGAGCTGTCAGCACAGAGCCCAACATGGGGCTTGAACTCCTAGACTGCGAGATCATGACCTGAGCCGAAGTTGGATGTTTGACTGAGTCACCCAGGTGCCCCATGGAGTGATCTTTCTAAACTGTGGATCAGATCAGGCCACTTGATGTTTACCCTCTATCCCCTGAGGTTGCTAAATGCAAATAAAATAAAATCCAACTTGCTTATGATGTCTTCCCTGCAAAGCTCTTCATGCTTTGGTCCTTGCCTGTTCCTCTACCTTCACTGCCTTTCACTCTCCGCCCATTAAGCACTGACGATGCTGGCCTTGCTGTTCCTGGAACATATGAAGGTCATTCTTATCTTAGAGCCTTTGTACTTAGGCTACTTGAATAGCTGTCCCACTTCTCCATGGCTGGTGCCTTCTTCAGCAGGTTTCTGCTTACATGTATTGCTGCCCCTGCCTTCCCTCACTTCACTTTCTAGGTCAATTTTTATCTTCTTCACAATACTTATCTACGTACCATTTTCTGTATGTGCTTCTCATCTCTTACCCCCTGATATTCAAGTCCTTTTTCTGTCTTGTTTATCGCTGCCTATGACATGGTGGGTGGAGAGGCTAATACTAGGTAAATATTCAATAATGGATTGACTGGCAGTTTTCTGGGCCAGTTAGTGGGTCATGGGTGGGCCTGTACTCAAGAGATTCTCCTGGGGATGTCCTTGCCAATCAGTGGCCCCTTGGAAGACATCCCTTCCTAACTAGGCATTCAGCAGTCAGAAATTAGCACTTGATTTGTAAGAGATATTAAAGTCACACTTGCCTTCACCTCATTGATGTTGCCCAGAGTCTGGCTCTTGGAATGTTCAGCGTCTCAGGTCCTGGCCTGGAGATCCCTGGGCAGTCAGCTGGCAGGGTGGGCTATGGACCTTTCAGACAGATTGCCGTCTTGTGGTCTTTGCTCCAGTGTGCTGGCTCCAGATGCCATACTGGCGCTGGTGTCCTTGGGTTCCCATAGGAGGATATAGTGGGAGATAGTAGGTCATGCCTGTCATGATTATGTCATCTATAAAAGAGCCCTCGATGGCCTGCGCTGCCCTACTTTTGAGTGAGCCTACCCGGCCCCTGTTGCCAGGACTTGTGCATGAATTTGATTTCACGGAGGGATGCTGTGGCCCACAGGGCTGAAGGCTACTTCCAAGGTCACACTGTGTGCATGTGGTCAAGCTGTACTGGCATTCAGTCTCTGATGGTCATACCAGGGATATGGACAGGACTCTTGGTCCTGGTGAAGAGAGAAGGCAGCTTCTGAAGGCATCTCTGTGAGGGAGCAGGTTTAGTGAAATGCTCTTTGGATGGCTGTCTGGCCCTCTGGCACCACCTGCTGGCCAGAGCCAATCAGTGCTTAGGGATTGGCCAGAACTACACTGTAGAGCAACCCATCCCTGTCCCTGCCTTCTTTGGGCCCTGTGTAGCCACTCTGAGCCCACAGAGGGTACCCACGTATCACCATAGACTTTCTCTCTTGGAGAGGCTGGAATAGAGGGTAATCCATGGGCTCACCTTGTGGTGAATCAGACAGACCTAGGTTCAGTGCCTACCTCCCTGCCATGTGGCCTGGGGTGATAACCTTTCAATCCCCCCCTGTGTGATAACCGTTCAATCCAGCGTAGGCCCATGAGGTCTGATGGTGTCGGGCACAGATAGGAGTCAGGAAGTTCTCTCCTCTTCCATTTAGGTGTGGATGCCACTTCTGCCTGGAGCTTCCACAGCAGCTTCCTCCTAAGGATGGGTCCATAGCCTTCCAGTGGAGGCACTGCACTGGCTGCCTGAGGGAGAAGCAAGGAAGCTGATGAGTGGCCTTTTCTTCAGCTTTGTCCAAGGACTCAGTTGGACTCTTGGGTCCTGGGCAGATAAGTCCTCCCTGGGCACAGGGGCCTTACAACAATCTCCCACCACCTTCCCAGCATCTTCCTTTACTCCTCCAACCTTGACTGTGAAGGGCAACCATGTGCAAGGAGAGGCTACAGTGGCTCAAAGATCTTTGGGGAATTGATAGTGGCACCATGCTAAGCATGCAACACACACTGTCACATTTTATACCCCTCCCCCCATTTTTTAAAAACTTGAGATATTACTTGTATGTAGTACACAAATATGATTATAGCTCAGTGAATTAAAAAATTTTTTTAATGTTTGTTTATTCTTGAGAGAGAGAGCACGTGACAGAGCATGAGCAGAGGAGGGGCAAAGAGAGAGGGAGACACAGAATATGAAGCAGGTTCCAGGCTCTGAGTTGTCAACACAGAGCCCGATGTGGGGCTCGAACCCATGAACTGTGAGATCATGACCTGAGCCGAAGCCAGACGCTTAACCGATTGAGCCACCCAGGTGCCCCAGCTCAGTGAATTTTTATATATGCACACACTCATGAAACTACCACCTGGATCAAGATAGAGAGTTTCTAGCATCCCAGAAGCTTCCCTTATCTGGTGAAGGTAACTATTATGTTGTCTTCTCTAAATTAGGGTGTTTTGGGCCTGTTTTGGTCTTCATTTCAGTGGACTCATACAGTACATACTCCCGTGTCTTGCTTCTTTTGCTCGTTATGTCTGTGAGATTCATCCGTGCTGTTGTTGACATCGATAGTTTCTTTTTCATTGCTGTTTACGATCATTCCATTTTGTGAATATACGAGGTTGTTTCTTCATTTACATTTGGTGGGTTTGTTATTTTTTTGCTTTGTTCAAAGTTGTTGTGAACGTTCTTTTTAAAAAATTTTTAATGTTTATTTATTTTTGAGAGAAAGAGAGAGACAGAGTGTGAGCAGGGGAGGGGCAGAGAGAGAGGGAGACACAGAATCCAAAGCAGGTTCTAGGCTCTGAGCTGTCAGCACAGGGCCTGACACGGGCTCAAACTCACGAGGTGAGATCAGACCTGAGCCGAAGTTGGACGCTTAACCGACTGAGCCACCCAAGTGCCCCCGCTGTGAACATTCTTAAACATACTTTTGGATGGACAGAATTTATTCCTGTTGGGTATTTGTCCATAATTGGAATTGCTGAGCCACTTGGTATATGTATGTTTAGCTTTAGTAGATCCTGCCAACTTCCTGGTGTACCAATTTGGACACTCACCAGCAACATGTGAGAGTTCCAGTCATTCCATGTCCTGCTAACACTTGGTATTGTCACTGTATTCAGTTTGACCCCTCTGGTGACTCAAATAATTCATGACCGCAAAAATCCTATGAGGTAGGTACCACTATAAACCCTATTCTATAGACAAGAAGACTGAGGCTAGAAAGGGGACACCACCTATCCTGCTCAGATAATACAGGATGTGAGCAGCAGGTGGGCAGCAGCAGGTGGGCAGCAGCAGATCTGCACAATCCCTGTGCACTGGTGGCCAGATGGGATTTAAAAGTCAGAAAACATGGGTGTGCCTAAATGATAGGTCTTTCATTTTCTTATTTTCTGTCTATTCCATTTTGTAGCAGAAATGTAATCTGGTCACTTCCTGGCATGGTAAATCAGGTGAGTATATGGTCATTCAGTCATTTCAGGGATACACACTCAGTCAAATGGAGGGGACTGACCCTCTTCTGCGATCTAGGGTCAGAGCTTCATTCTGCAGAGTTGATGTGGTCATAGCACGGAGTGAGAGGTGAGGGGGCTGGAGGTTGTCTGGTCATTGGTCTTCATCTGTCTTCTCTACTGCTCAAGGAGGCAGGCACATCCTACCCCCGCCGGTGGTGAGGTGTCATCCTTGATTTCTGCTGTGCCCACAGATGGCTGAATTTGTGCCATAGCTTCTGACTTGGTCGGTGTAGGTTCACCTAGGTTCATGTAGGTTCTCTTGATTACATCCCACAAGCCTCCTCCTGATCATCTATCCCTCTTCAAGCAACTTCCATGCTGCTTTAGGGCTTCAGGACATATTTAGATGCTCTCTGGGATCCACGCACATGAACCTCAGGCGTGGGCACTTCCAGGTCCACGTGCCTAGGCACACCCACCTGCCATTTCTACTTGACTGATCCCATATTTTCTCTTCATGGAAGACTTGAGACCTTTCTCACAGATCGAGGCATAGATTCTCTCTACTTTCAGAGCCTGCAAACCTTTTTGCGGGTCCTAATCTCTCCCTATCCCTGTGCAGAGAGGATCAGGGGAAAGAGTGGGAGAGAGTCCTTTCTCAGACACCCACCCCAGTAGCTGACTGCAATACTTCCTTTGCTTCAATTTTTTCCCCACCCTTATCATTTTGGAAAATTGGTTCTGGCATTATCACATATTATGTTTCCTAACTGTGCTGTTGCTAGTATAAAATTTAAGATTTCAGTCCTTCAGCCTCTTGGGCTTTCAGTGCTCAAAAAATCTTGCACTAAAAAGTCCATTTATTCTAAGGGTTCACTTTGCAAATCAAGATCCAAGAATTTGAGTTTTTTCTTTGCATTCAGCATTCTCTCTTCTGGAATAATAAGGTAGTCTGATTTTTAGACAGAAGACTTGGAGTTTGGAAAAAGATAGAATGAAGGCCAGAGATCTCCTGGGGACTGGATTATTTCTTAGCTTACATGCTGTCCTATAGGCTGGAACACACATCCAGAGTTCAGAGTCTATCCCATGGGTTGTTGCCTGACAAAGGGAGTGTGAACTGAATTCTGGGCAGCAGAGTCCCATTATAGATGCACTGAGGGAGCTGGTCCTCATAGGAATTCTCCTATGAACACTTTATAGCCATGAAACTTGATTTACAAAGGGAGATCATCTCTGGAAATGAATTCACTATAAAAAGCAGCTTTTCCAGGGGTGCCTGAGTGGCTCAGTCGGTTAAGTGTCTGACTCTTGATTTGGGCTGGGGTCATGATCTCATGGTTCTCAAGAGTTCAAGCCCCACCTCGCTGCTGTCAGCACTGGGCTGTCTTGGATTGTCTGTCCCCCTCTCTTTGCCCTTCCTCCACTTGCACGTGTGCATGCTTGCTCTCTCAAAATAAATAAATAAATAAATAAATAAATAAATAAATAAATAAATAAATATTAAAAAAAAAAAAAGCAGCAGGGCCGCCTGGGTGGCTCAGTTGGTTAAGTGTCCGACTTTGGCTCAGGTCATGATCTTGGGGTTTGTGAGTTCCAGCCCCATGACCGGCTTTACATTGACAACTGCTTCAGATTCTGTTTCCCTCTCTCTGCCCCTCCCCCGTCCTCTCAAAAATAAACAAAAAAATTTTCTTTTAAAGGCACATTTTCCTATCTGGACTTGAATGCGGGCCATTTAGCTTCCCTGTAACCGTAAATTAGAAAATATTCCTGGCATTTGGGGGATGTAGCTAAAATTCAATACCTGCGCTTTGGTGGCAGAAGCATTGCTGGGGCTGAAGCATCAACCTTGCTCTGCAGTGGCTGTATGACAGCAGAAAAGTCTCTTCTCTTTCATTTCCTTCATCTGTAGAACAAGGAGCTTTGATTACGTGGTATGTGGAGTAACCGAACTTAGGACAAGACCGCAGCTGTCTCAGGGCCAGCTTTGAAGCCAGAGGAATCTCCTTCTCCTCGCATTCTTACTTGCCAAAGGGAATATGTGGAGGCCAGTCCTTTCTGACCCAGGCTCGTGATTATGTGTAAATGAGATGGGATGAAGGATCACCAGCCTGGACCCCAAGGTCCTGCAGCTGCCCTGTCGATCCTGAGAGGACAGTTTGAAGGAGGGTAGGGTTGATTCAGAAAGTGTGGAGCTGAATGAGTCACCATTGACAGACACTGCTGGCCCCTTCTTAGCAGTCCTTCATCACTGAGACCCTAATACAGAGATTTCTCAACTTAGCCTGGGCTTAAGAATCAGTTGGAAAACTTGTTTAAAAGGCAGAAAAACCTGCCATCAGGGAATCGGAGTCATTAGATCAAGAGTGGACCCAGGAATCTTTGTTTTTCTTGACTTGATGCCAACTTATTTTTTGAAGTAAAACATTTTTGAATATGTAACATTCATATGAATTGAAATTCAAAAGATAGAGGTTATAAAGTGAACAAATCACCCCAACCCCTGTCCCCCAGTCACCTAGTTCCCCTCCCAACAAGGCAATTTCTTGTGTATGTTTCCTGACATAATCTATGAATATAATAGAGTATATATGAATACATGAAATCTAGGTTTTATTTTGTTTTTATTAATTTTTTAACGTTAAGGGGCAGAGAGAGGGAGACACGCAATATGAAACAGGCCCCAGGCTCTGAGCTGTCAGCACAGAGCCAGACGCGGGGCTGGAACCCACGAACCAGGAGATCATGATCCGAGTGGAAGTCGGAAGCTTAACAGACTGAGCCACCCAGGCACCACTGAAATCTGCGTTTTAAAAACAATCATATCTTGATGATTCTAATATTGGGGGTCCCTAGACATATCTGGAAAAACATACACGTACTTCATGCTGGGTCCTCAGGCTAGATGTGCGACCCGGCATTGCTCAGTCCCGCTTAGGATGCTTAACAAGAGTTTACAAGGTTCCACCTTGTGTGCCATGGGCAAGGGGGCAAAGGAGCTCCAGTGGGACTCGCCTAGGGAACCTGAGGCTAGAGGTGCGGAGGGCAGGGCTGTGTTTCGGAAAAAAAGTATGAGGGCTGTAGGTCCTTTCATCTCCCTGCCATCAGCTGTGGCACCTGGCAGACACTGGATACCACAGCTTGTAGACAAAAGCCTGGTAACCCAAGAAGTTGCTTGGCCTCCCTGCCCAGTCCCATCCCAGAAGAGCTGTAGGCCTCTGATTTCTTTAGGGGGCCCTGTTTGGAAGTTTCTTTTGTCTCCCTGGCGTCAGGAATCCCATCACATGCCTGGTGGTTAGGTGAGCCAGGCGCCTTAGTCTCCTAGGGAGGGGTGGCAAGGTTCACGAAGCAGCAAAAGGGTGGAGCCCAGAAAAGGCCCTGACTGGGTGGCATGGGGTTGGGGCGCAGTGCTTTGCCAAGCTCTAACCCCTTTCCTATAGCGTTGGTTCCATCCTATGGACCCAGACGAGAGTTCTGCGCAGGCTGCGCCCTGACTGCCTGGTTCACCCCAGAATCCCCCAGCACCGCTTCATGCACATTTTGCTCAATACACGTTTGCGGGAGGGGCCTGGACTTGCGGTTTCCCTGCATCGATGATTATTTTTGGCCTGAAGGCCTTTTCAGAAAACAAGTAGGAAACAACGCTTAGGGACACTAAACTGTGTCGTTCTGAATTTGTTCTCAGGTATACAGCAGGGGAAAAGGTAACAGAACTTCACTTCATGGGTTGTTATGGAGAGAGAACTAACGCACGCTGGGCACAGGGGATGACGCCGAGGCACCCAGCGGTATCTCAGGGCGGTGACTGCAACGCCCATGTGCCATTCTTCGCCTGAGCCTTCTTTCCCCTTCAGGAAAGGGGAGCCAGAAAGCCTCCCGAACACTAACCCTCCCCTCCCCCCCTCCACACACCCACTAGCAGTTTCTAGGTTTTTCAGGACTGGGGTCTTTAATTCGGCTTAGGCCAGCCCCTGCCTGAAGGACCCTGGCTGGCTGCGGAGTACCCCAGTCAGGTCCGCTCTCCTGCTTTCAGGACAGCGAGCCGCGCTCGCGGGGGTGGGGTGGGGTGGGGTGGGGTGGGGTGGGGTGGGGTGGGGTGGAGTGAGAGGGTAAGGACGAAACCCCGCCCCCGCGCCTCGCGCCCGCCGCCTCTCCGCCCCACCGTCCTTGGCCTGCGTCAGGCGATCTCGGCGGCCAGCCCCGCCGGCTCTGTGACGCCTCGGGCTCCGGGGTCCTCGGCGCCTGCGCCCGCTTCTATAAAGGCCGACGCCGCGCCGCGCCGCCGTAGTGGCCTTGTTCTCTGCCTTTCTCATCTCGTAGCGGAGGCTGCCCTGCCCTGCCCTGTTTTTGTCACCCTCCGGCCCGCAGTCTCCTTGAGACCGAGCACCGTGAGTAGACGCAGGCCGAGCGGAATGGGGCGGTAGCGCCGTGGATTGCGAGCTGGGTGTCCGCACCGCTGTGCTTTGGCCTGCCGGAGGCGGGAGGCACTTGGGCCTTGCGTCCCTCAGGCCCAGTGGAACCTGTCGCTGGGTCCCGTTCTCCCGCCCCACCTCCCCCTCCCTCCCATCCCCCCCTGACGGCGAGGCCTCTCGTGGGCGCCCAGGCCGGCGGGCGGGAGAAGGTGCGAGCTGGGCCCGGGATTGGTCCTTCCTCGCACGGGGCGAGCGTCAGTCTGCGCAGAGCTCGTCTGCGAGGCCCAGGCTGCGGCCCTGGGCTTCTCTTGGGCGGGGGTGGCGGCGGGGCTTTCAGTGCAGGTCTTTGGGCGGGCGTGGGCGTGGTGTGCGTGTTTGTTGTTTTGGTGTCCGGAGGGAGCGTGGCCGGTGGGAGTTTGGGAGCGCTGGATTTTTGGCTCGCGTTCCTTCTCTCCCTTGTATCTGCCCTCACTAGTCCCGGGTCCTGGCTGCGTTTGGGCCGCATGCTTGCAGATAGCCGCTTGCTCCTTCAGAATATTTCTCGCCATTTTTTTGTCACAGCTTGGAGTTGCTGAAACAACTGTTGAAATAGCAGATGCCCTCGTCATGGTGGTGTGACTTGTAGGGAGGCCTAACTCATTAAAAGCTAGACGCTTTGGGTCATGTTTTACAGGGTTAGAATGTTCACCTGGATAGGACCTCACGTTTGGGTTTTGGGATAGTGAATGTATCAGAGCGTCACAATAGAATGTGTCTGTCACAGAGCAACGCACACTTCGCTCTCCTCTCTAAAAGGAGGTGCTAGAATTCGGGTCCCTTAAAACAGCTTTTTCTTTATGTTATTGACAGAACCTGCTTCATTCCAGTCATGGAGGGGGATTTAATTTTCAAGATGAGGAGCTTAAAGAATTGCTTGAAAAACCTGTCAAATCAAAATCTCATCCATTATTATTGCAGTTTTGCACCGAATTCTAGCTCTAAGACATTAAAAAAAAGTTCTCTTTAAGTATTAAGTTTGGCATCACAAAGCGCATCCGATTACAGATTAACAGATTGCCTCCCTGCTTATTTAATAAGATCTCAACTCCCTTAAGAGTAACCTAATACAGGAATTTGACTATGACTAAGCAGATCTAATTATTTGCCAAGAGTTATTTGAGAGAAATACGAAATGGTCACCTTCCTTAAAACTAATTTTATCAACTGAAGTCCCAGACTTGTCATTCTTTAGTGTTCATTCCAGTACTATCGAATGTAAAAAGAATGTAGAGTGTTTTGTAAAAAAAAAAAAAAAAAAAATTGAGTTCACGTTGAAGTATTTCCTTTGGGATTACCTTTTGTTACTGCCCTGTCACAGGGAAGGTTCTCTGCACTGGGCCCTTCTCTGTTGAACAGAACAACTGCATTATTGGCAAGCATTAAGCATCATGGAGGAACAGACATCTTTGTGAACTGAAAAGTGAAATGAGATTCTCTCTAACCATTGATGAGTGAGAGCAGGATATTTCAGTGGCTGGTTTTAAAACATAGCTTTACATTTTTGCTTCCTTTCTTTTGTTTGTTTGGAGGAATGGAGATAATTGGGAAAAGGCGAATGAATATTTTAACTGATTTCATGGGTTTGAAGTCCTTGATCCTAAAATAGGTGCAGTGAATGGTTGAAATTTTTTAGTGTTTGAGAGAGAGAGAGAATCTCAAGTAGGGTCTCCATGTCAGCACAGAGCCCTGTGTAGGGCTTGAACTCACAAACCATGAAATCATGACCTGAGCTGAAATCAGGAGTTGGGCGTTTAACCAGCTGAGCCACTCAGGCGCCCCGAAGTGAATGTTTTAAATGCCAAACTCTGTAATTTCAACTTAATAGTGACATTGCAGGATTATGAATACTCAGAAGCAAGGGCCTTTAAATTCTGTACTTGAAACTTGAAGAGAGGGGCGCCTGGGTGGCACAGTCGGTTAAGCGTCCGACTTCAGCCAGGTCACGATCTGGCGGTTTGTGAGTTCGAGCCCCGCGTCAGGCTCTGGGCTGATGGCTCAGAGCCTGGAGCCTGTCTCCGATTCTGTGTCTCCCTCTCTCTCTGCCCCTCCCCCGTTCATGCTCTGTCTCTCTCTGTCCCAAAAATAAATGTTGAAAAAAAAAAATTAAAAAAAAAAACTTGAAGAGATCGTGGATTAATCTTGAGAGTCCTCCCCCAAGTGCCTCTGCCAACAATCTGAAAATAAGAAATTGATGGCTTAGAACTTTTAATTTTAAAGAAGTGTTTGGGTTTTTTTTTTTTTTGTCAGAACTCAAGTCCTTTGTAGTTAATTGCTTAATTAATTTTTATCTAAGAAGTGTCTTTTCCCCAATGACTCATAATTTATCTGAGGTAATAAATACATTTTTGGAGCAAGTAATGGGTTATTTCTTTGAGGATTTTAGCAGAACTCAAACTTGGAAACCTGGACAGCCTTAATGAAAGCTAAGAAGTACTGTTAAATTTAGGCACCTTATTTGGTTTTGTAAATTAGATTATTTGTTTATCCTTAAATATTTCATTATCTTGCATATTTTACATTGATGCAAACATATGTAAGTATATTCTCATATACTCCTTGGATTTGAACTCATTTTTCACTTAAGTTTCACTATTGGAAAATGAGTACGTTATTAGCTTTGTTTGTTTAGGACTCACCACCCTCAGGTTTGCAGTTTTTTGTGGCAGTTAACTATTCAGATGAGAGTAATCAGTACTTAGTAAGAGCAGAAAAACAGGCAAAGACAAAATAAACAAGTTTATTTGAAATATATTTTGCATTAGAAGTGTAGAATGTAACTCTTAAATTTATTCCAGTAATAATTTCATTAGGGCAGGCCTTAAAAGCTTGTGTTCCTATGAGTTATAAAAAATTTGAAACTTTGAAAAAATTTTCTGTCAACACTTCTTTTTTTTTAATTTTTTTTTTTCAACGTTTATTTATTTTTGGGACAGAGAGAGACAGAGCATGAACGGGGGAGGGGCAGAGAGAGAGGGAGACACAGAATCGGAAACAGGCTCCAGGCTCTGAGCCATCAGCCCAGAGCCTGATGCGGGGCTAGAACTCCCGGACCGCGAGATCGTGACCTGGCTGAAGTCGGACGCTCAACCGACTGCGCCACCCAGTCGCCCCTCTGTCAACACTTCTATACTAGCCTGTGAATAACCACTTGAAGTGTTTAACGGGGGTTTTACATAGTACGGGTGCTTAGGATTTTGTAGTTAGTAAGATAGAGGTCTTCTAACAGACTATAGTTGACCAAATGTATAGAACTAATATCTCTTAAATTTCAAGTTCAATATAATACCTTTTTTTTTTAGATGCCTTCAATTAAGTTGCAGAGTTCTGATGGAGAGATATTTGAAGTTGATGTTGAAATTGCCAAACAGTCTGTGACTATCAAGACCATGTTGGAAGGTAAGTTTATTAGAAAACCTGGGTAAAGGAAAAGTAGAAGTAATATTTAGGTGGAGATAACCTGTGAACACTGAATTTATACAAGGCATGATTTGTCATTAAGTGCGCAAGAGTATGAGGGGTAAATAAAGTTTACATTTTTTAAATTAAAAACTACAGTTTTCTGATACAGGACATCCTTGCTGTATTGTCTGAATTAATGAGGTTGTTCCCCCCCCTCCCCCCCATTGCTAAATAGGTAAGGCCATAAACTAATACTGAAGTGATTTCCCAGCATCAGACAATAATGGCCCAATTCTTTTTGAAGTAAATTTGGGTTCGCTGTTTGTAATGAGAAAAATAAAAGCCTCCGGAAAAAGAGATACCTCCCTATATGGTAGCTAAATAGAGTACTTTGTTTCAGCAGGGGAGTAAGCTGAGTAGATGGTAAATTGAGATGTCGGTCTTTTTTTTTTTTTTTTTTTTTTTTTTTTTTAAACCACGTTTTCCTTTTTGTCTTTTTTGTCGTTCCTTTGAAACTGCTGCAAAGCATAGACCCCGCACATTAAAGAAGTAAGGTTACAAAACAGGTCCTGAAACATTTTGAAACTTTTACTAGTTCACTTGAATCTTTTCTTACTATTCCAGTGGGTTGGTAGACATTAATTAATAGTACATGGAGACAATGCAAATCAATTTCTTGTATTGGTGAAAAAAAATTAATAGTAAGAAGAATGTTGTTCAGTATTCAAATATCAAAGGTTTTTATGTAGCTTATGCTTCAGCTAAGAGAAAAGTTACATGCCAAGCACTAGCTGTATGCTGGGGAAAGGAAGCTAAGTGAGAAACCGTCTTTGCCCTTGAAGGATTTATAAACTGGGAAGAAAGACACCAAACAAGACACACTGTCACATGGTATAATTAGTGCATTGATAAAATGTGCCAAGAGGTGCTGGGGAAATATCTTGGTTGATGTTATTTTTCAGGCTTGGGTAGAGACTATAGTGGGTGGTACTAGTGAGGTGGTATTTCAAATTTAGTAAAATTAGGATGTTTTGGGAGGTTATTCTGAGGTAAAGTGGACAAGGTGTGTTAGAGAAAAGTAAAATTGAAATTTTTAGTTGGGGTTTATTGGTGTGGGGTGAGCTTGTGATACTCTAGTTGGTAGAGCTGAAGAATGGGCTTGAGAAAAATGGAAAGAATGTGACTTTGGAGCTTGAACATGTTATGTATGTTTGGTCCCCTCCCCACCCCACGCCCAGAAGAGTTTTGTAACAGTCTACTAGACAGTTGAGTGTGTGGATTGATCCCTGAGCTGTAGACTACTAGGGATACATAGACTTTGTGTGGTGGGTTGTAGGAGTATTTATCTGTGGGAGTAAATTGAGGTTGGCAGTCAGCCATATTGGAATGGGAGACAGGTGGAGTTAAGAGAGTAGAAGTCAGAAGTGGGGAATGAGTGGAAAAAGATTTGTGGAAGTCAAGGGAGGCATTTTGAGGTGACCAGAGTGATTATCACATTCATCTACAGACTGGTTATTTGGAATTTCATAGTAAGAGGATTTCTTCCTGCACATATTAAGTTCGGTAGAGGCAAAAGCTAAATTACAGAGGATGTGTCTTCTGTTTTCTAAGCTGGTAATTTCTGTTTGCTGATAAAAGCTGAACATGTAATTCTTTTTGGTAATTGGTACCAATCATGTGGCACTTACGGTCCTGTATCCTGGTACATACATACATAGATCACTTCTATTAAGTTGTAAACCCCTTGGTACATCCCACAGTCACTGTTCATCAAGTACCTGTTGAATGAAGAACTATGGTATGGTCACTAATAAAGAGTGTGAAAGCATTCCAAGTTCCCTAAAGGCAGGTGAGTAAGGCTTTATCTAGAAGATGTAGAACTGATACCAAAACTGCTGCCTGAATACTTGCTTTGGCGATGAAAGTGTTCTTTATTTCATCTTAGTAGTGTCTTGCACACTAATCTGTCCTGTGCTGCTTCAAAAAGCATTTGCCCATATAAGAACATAGGGCTCCGTGAAGGTTATCCATGCCTCTTTTGATCACTGAAGCAAGTGGAGTGATAGCAACAGTTAAATGATTCTTTGCCTTCATAGCCTTTGGGCATCATAGGTGAATGGTTTTTATCTTAAGTACCAGTCGTTTATATAAAATTCTAGCCTCATCAGGATTGGAGTCCATTGGATTTGGCAGCTTACTGCTTTCTTTGTTTTGCATCTGCAGTATCTCTGATTATGGTTTTTTTGTGACTTAGAAGACAAAAATAAAACCTAATCACAGTATAATCAGAACTGAAAATCTTGGCATGTGTGGACACACTGATTTGTTCAGGTTCAGGATGTGGTATCAGGATACAGGTGTCTTTCAGAAGTCCTTGAAACTAAATAGCTTAAAGGAATGACTGTTGCTACTTGTGAAGTCAGTCTAAAAGTGGAAAAGACATTGTACATCCTTAGTTTAAATGCTAGGGAGGTGATCCTTGATAACTGTTTTATTTATTTTGAGAGAGAGAGCGAGCAAGCACCTGCGCACGCACAAGATGGGGAGGAGCAGAGGGAGTGGGAGAGAGAATCCCAGGTGTGTTCCACACCTTCAACGCAGAGCCTGATGTGGGACTCAATGCCACAAACCGATCTGTGAGATCATGACCTGAGCTGAAGTCAAAAGCCAGAGGCCACTCAGGTGCCCCAATAAGGCCCTTGTTTTTAACAGGGCTTAAACCTTCTTCCTGATAACATTTGGATCTAAACAAGTTGGTGTTCTGTATTATGGTTCCTCAAGTATTTTATATATTGTAACTTCCTTTTCTCCCTTCTGATTAAAAATACTTCACACTAGGGGCACCTGGCTAGCTCATTCAGTAGAGTATGTGACTTTTGGTCTCAGGGTCATGATTTCAAGCCTCACATTGGGCATGGAGCCTACTTTAAATAAATAAGTAAGTAACTAAGTAAGTAAATAAATAAATTTTTAAAAAGGCATTACGTTTCTTTCCTTTTTTTTCCAATGTTTATTTTTGGGAGAGCCTGTGCCGGAGCACCTGGGGAGAATCAGAGAGAGAGAGAGAGAGAGACACAGGATCCAGAGCAGGTTCTTCCCTGTTAGTAGAGAGCCTGATGCTGGACTTTAACTGTTGAACTATGAGATCATGATCTGAGCTGAAGTCTGACACTTAACAGACTGAGCCATCCAGGCGCCCCTAAATAAATTAATTAATTTAAAAAATACTTCATACTAGAACAGGAAAAGCAAAAGTGGCTTAATGCAAATTGAGATAGTCATTTTTGTACTTTTACTCTAGGTTGAGATGGGATCAGGGAATGACATTGGTAGAAAGGAGGAGAGGGGACAGGATTGATCCATCTGTACAGGAAACTAAGATAATTTTTCAGTCCACTCTCATCTTTACCACTCCACTGGAACTGCTTGTTAAGCTCAGTGACTTCCATGTTGTCAAGTGCGTGATCTGTTTTATTTCTCATCTAGACCTGTTGACAGCATTTGATCATCCCCTTCTACATTTGACTTGCAGGATACTTTACTTGCAGGATACTTTACGGCTTTCTATCCTCTCATTTTTAAATATTGATTGATTGATTGATTGGTTGGTTGAGACAGCATAAGTGGGGGAGAGGGAGAGAGAATCCTAAGCAGGCTCTGCCTGGTGACTGCACAGAGCCTGATGTGTGGGGCTCGAACTTAAGAAACTGAGATCATGACCTGAGCTGAAACCAAGAGTTGGATGCTTAACTAACTGAGCCACCTAGGCACCCTTCTGTCTTCCCATTTTTAAAGTCTGTAGTTCCTCAAGGCTGGCTTAATCATTGGATCTTTTCATAATATATGTACTCCTTGATTCCCTTGGTCATCTCATCTAGTCTCATAATGTTATGTGCCGTCTGTACACCAGTTCCCCAAACTACCTATGATTCTGATCTCTTTTAATTTTTACACTTGACATATTTAACTGGTTTGTCTACCCTTGGAGATCTAATTGGTACCTCAAAGTTAGGGAACTAGACTAACTTTGTCTAGTTAGTTAGACAACTAACTAGATTGTTCTTATTCTTAATTCCCTGCCCTTCAGAATAACACTTCTCTGAC